>NW_017307791.1:128400-172342 GCF_000935625.1 Nanorana parkeri
GGGGATGCTGCCTGTGTTGATCATTTCACATAGGAAAAACACAATACCTCCCACTCAGCCCATTTCCCTCATCTTATCCATTCAATTTAATTGATAGGTTACATGATGTTCTGCTCTGAAAACCTGTACCATCCTACAGAAAATATTACTTTACAAAAGGAAAAGCTAAATTATGTGGGCTAGGATTCTTTATAATATGTGTTAGAATGCATGGTTATATTAAAAAACAAAGTGCTTGAAAAGGTTTGATTGGTCAGATTACACGGTAATCAAACACAACTGAAATAAAACAACCAAAAAAATTGTAGTCGGGTATTTAAATCCTCCTACCACAGAAAACTATTACTACCTACATATATTATATACACACACTACTCATACATTTAATTCATTTGGTAGACATGCTGCTTTTCTTGAGTATATGCTTAAAAAAAAGCTCAACGAGATAATATTCCAAATCATATATATATATTGGAAGGGTTTCCTGGCTCTGTTCAGTGTTTATATTGCTTTTTGTGCACTTTCTACTAATTACGCATTTAAGTGCATTTAAGATATTTAACATTTTATTACTGTTGGATTGTTATATATGATGAAGATACTGGGCTACAGTTTTAAAAATCAACCTTTATCTATTTGCATTGCTATATCAAATTGAAGTCTGTTATCAAATATATCTTTTGCATACAATATGGTATTTAATTTCCAATTGATATAAATATATAACAGAGCTGTACGAAATTACAAAGCCCCATAGCAATATTTTGAAGGGGTCCTATCAATATCAGGCAAGTACCCCTATTTATATGACTTTAACACTGGTGGTCAAAGGCAGCTGGTCTATAATGCACCCCTACTGGGTTCCATGTTATACCCCTTAACATCGGTGGCCACTTCAACTGGACACTAACAAGTTGTAGCCAGACAGTCTTTGTAAGTCTCTGCATGGTCTTCATATACAGGCAGGGCTGCTCAAAAACTATGCTTTATCCTCACGAGTCATTGCTGTGCTGTGTACCAAGGAATAAGAGAATAAGAGCTTCTCCCTTGCAGCCAGCTAAAACTAAGCTGGTTTGTGCAGTTTGACCAATGCACCATCAATGATGGAAAAGTTTGCATTGCTCAACTTAAGACAGTAGTTTTCCAATCTTTTTGAAAAATGGACTTGGCCCTTTCTACTCTCAGTGCCCCCATTGCATTTGTACAAGCTGCTATGGCTGTAGTTACGCCCATCACAAAAAATCCCTGATATTAGCTAGCAGAGAGACTCAACCTTTTCTCATAAGCAACGACTTGGCAGTTTTCTGGTTATAAAACAAGGGAAGAGTTAGAGCATGGTTATGTGTGTGATTTCGGACACTAACTGAAAAGGATAGTGTACTTTCCTGTGAAAGAGGCCACCATCTGAGACTGAAAAAAGTTTAATCTCAAACTGGGGATTTCTTTTATTGCAGATTTGTTGAAGTAGTTAGACATATGTCTATATGTAGCTAGATAGATATGATAGCAATCTTACCTTTACTGCCACAAGGATTTTATCCTGCTCTGGGTACAGGTTATAACATTCTGCAAGAAACACTTTGCCAAATGCTCCTTCTCCCAGTTCTCTCTTTAGGACGATGTTGTGCCTTTTTATGTGTTGTACAACTGTTAAAAAAGCAGAAACAAAATGATAGTCACTTTTCTGTTCTTTCAAAAGACTACTAGGAGTTAATATACAGGTGAAAACATCCATACACTTTGTAAAATATTTATATTTTTAAAATATTTAAAAACTGCCTAAATGTTTACTACTATTCAGCAAAAGTCAAAAAGGTTTGGCCTCTATGAACATTTGACAACAATTGGCTTCTCATGCAATCAAAACGATGTTTGAAGGCTTCTTGAGGAATCTTGTTCCAGGCCTGTATTTCTTAGACAGACAGCTGTTTAATAGTTGCTGTTTACATCAATAAAAATTCTAATTTTATTTTTCTCACAAAAAAGGAGGAACCTGATTGGCTGATATAGCAACCAATCTACTTTTGTGTTCATTTCTTGCTCCACATTTAATAAATCGGCCCTTTTGAGCCTGGTGTTTACACATTAATGGCCGTACCAGTCATATCCCAAATGTGTTTAAATAAAGTGATACAGTGGTTTGTTCATTATCTTGGTTATCCCCAATGCATGTCAAGTGATGGTTACTCTGTGAGGTTGGGCATCATTGTGTGTGTAAGTGGTGTGACAACAGGATATCCTGTCTGGCCATCATAGCACCCTCAACTACAAGCAATCAGTTCCATGTCTTATGTCTTGTGGCCTCAAAAATCAAAGTGCATGGCATTGTATTGTAAAATCTTGATAGCAAATCCCTTCCTAATGTTATCTGAATGTTCTGTTTTCAGTTGTAACTTTCTAGTTTTGGATAGAATTGGGAAGTGTTGGAATCCAACAGGGTTTTTTTGCTGTCTGTGCCTCCACTGCAGAGATAAATCCTTTCTATTTGTCCTGAATAGTGATGGGCCGAACATCCCCCTGTTCAGTTCGAATTCGTACTTTCGAACATGGGAAAAGTTTGAATTCGAACTCGAACTCAATGCAAGTCTATGGTGCTAGAACATTGAAAATCAAATGTCTCCATTTTGAAGCCTTATATGCAATTTATTGGCCATAAAAAGTGTATGGGGATTCGGGTACTGCCCTGGGGGATATTATTCAATGAAAAAAAAACTTTTAAAAAATACAGTTTTTAAAGGAGCAGTGATTTTAACATCACTTAAAGGGTAACAATAAACATGAAAAATTCCTTTAAATATTGTGCCTAGGGGGTCCCCTTAAACTACCTGTAAAGTGGCACATCTTTACAATGTATAGAACCTGCTGCAGCAAAACTGTAATTTCTAAAGAAATACATTTTTTATTTTTTAAAGTGTGCGGTTCCCTCTCCCAAACAATACCAGACCCTTTAGGTCACTTTTGTTAGGAATGTTAGGAGGGACCCCATTTAAAAAAAATAAAAAAAGTGTGGGGTTCCCCCCAAAAGTCATACCAGACCCTTGAGGTCTGGTAGGAATTTTAGGAGGGACCGCATGTAAAAAAACAAAAACAAATAAAGTGTGTGGGGTTCACTGTGACGAACACCTGCCACAAAATAGCATTTTGACAGATGCCAGCAATTTTTTAAACAATTGGGCGGAGCTAGCAGTGACAGCTAGCTACACCCAACTGTTTACAGTTGTAACAAGTAAACCATGATTGGGCAAAGTCATCATGACTTTGCCCAATCATGGCTCTCACAGTTTTCCGTGCCCTGACTGAGCAAAGTCTTGCACCTGACCTGACCATGTGTGGGGTGCCCTGACAGTTCGTGTGTTCGCTGAACACAAGAACTGCCGATGTTTGAGTCAAACAAGCCCGAACAATGAGCCCATCACTAGCCCTGAAGACTAATGCCACGAGAACAGAAGGTGACGAGAAATTCAAAATGTTACATTTGTCATAAGTGGAGGAGGTAAGTGGAAATGTTTCAATGCGGACACTGATGTTCTGCTGATAACTGTCTAAGAATTTTTTGTCTCACTTTGGAGAATTTTTTTCCTCATCCTGTGGATATCCCCAGGATAGGTCGTGAAGCCAAATCTCCCAAATTTGAAAATACAGCAAAAAATAAAAAAATAAATACATAAAAGAAACCCAGAGAGGTTTTAACCATTCCCCAACTCTATCCAAAACTAAAACTGTATGATAATTCCTTCATACTCAGCAACAACATACTGTATGTTGGTAAATGGGACTCTCTAATTCAGAATTGTATTAATATGGGGTTCTTTTCAATTCAGTATATACAAACAATCATTTATTGAAAAAAAGATTTAAAAGATGTGGTATGTTTGAGTATAACTTAAAATTGCATTGAACATCACCTTTGCAAATGTGATCAAATAGGAAAGATAATGTGATGACTAAGATTAATAAAAGTCACAATAAAAAAAATATATATATATATTATTATTGATAATTAATTGATTTGTGAATAATGTCAATGGGAGATGTAGCAATTTGCTATATGAATACCTTAAAAGGAAATTTGTCATGAAGAGAAGTGTGAGAAGGCTCTGATGGAAGATGACTCTTGGGTTTGATACTAGGTCCAGGTTAGTGACATTACATACAGTATTTAAGAGCTAGTATGTTGTGCAGGAGTTAAGGAATGTGTGTGCACAAAAATGCCATTCTGATATCCTTGGCAGACATACACATAAGGGATAAGCCAACTTGCTGTCACAGAACATTAATTACTTTGCTTAGCAAAACCTTAACATTGCAGAAATTTCCCAGGTCCTCTTGACTGGTTATCAATGACCACATGCAATTTCTGTTGCAGCTCTTATCCCAGGATTCCGGGCTGATGTTTATTATGAAAGCTGTGCGTGGCATTATCAGCATGTCACTTCCCCATGTACTTGTTGAAATGGTATGCTTTCCAATTTTGCATGAAAGGTCAACCTTATATTCTACTGTAACTGATCATCTACATGCCTGTTAACAAGCTCTCTATGGGAAACTTAATTAAATTTAATAAAATCAGGAAGAGTGAAGTTGGCTTGCAACACATAATGCACCTGAAAATTGGCAATAAATATAAGGAAAGGCAATTGTTTACTGTGGTCACACCTGACTTTTGAAGCTTACAATAGCCTCATTCAAGAAATAGACAATCTTTTCATCTGCCATTTATCTCATATGGTATACTAGAAAACTGATCTGCCCTGTTTATAAATACCAAGGTTTTCTAGCCATGCATACAATCTAGCCAGAATGTAGAATAAATAGAAAAAGCTAATCTGAACTTGTGGAAAACTTGTTGAGTAGATGGAGGTGCCAAATTTAGAAATATTTTGATCAAGTATCCTAAATATATTTTAAGGTTCACTGAAATGCTTGTTAGAAAGGCATGATAACATCTATAACAAATATCCTAATTACTCGTAATAGTTCTTAGAATAATACACCACATCCAATGCAGCAATCATAGTGTATTCTATGGCATTTAAGAAAATACAGAATATTTCTGTCTGATGACTTGTTTATTATACGAGACTGGGGTTCTGGCAGCAAGGAAAGAATAATACTGAGAATGCTGGAAAGTACTTTTAGAACAAAGTTAAATAACAGCTGGCTATGTCATAATTTTTTATAGTTCCTACAGAAATGCAATTTTTTGTATCAATTTAAGTAAAAAAAGGCATGTTACCTACCTAAGGTGAGCTTCTCGCTCAGAGCTGAAGGATGCCATTTCACAACTTCAGGAAATGGTGTGAGTTCTGGTTCAAAGAACCCACTGGCAGTTAGGTAATTCCAGGAAGCCTGTAGAGCAGGGGTTGACAACCCCCGGCCACACATGCTGGCCAGTGAACTCATTTTTAACTTAACTAACTTGCAATTGAGAGCTAGCTCGAGCCAGCTGTCAAATTTAAGTCTCACCCACCCATCTCCATGACGTAGCCAGATGACATTGGTGCACAGAGCCATGCTGAGGAGGCCCTCAACGGTCTGTCCAAGCTCCTGCCTGGTGGATCCTTCACTTGCAGCCCGCAGGACAGAAGAAGGAGTGTCGCTCACCCCGTGTCCGACCAGAGGTTCTACTGAGGTTCTACAGATTTTGTCACCATACTGCCCATCATCAGTAATCAGAGCACAGAGCACAGTGTCGGAGGATCACCCTGCAATAGTAATAAATGTACCACATGCCCTCTGCATACTGCTCACCCACCCAACATTATCCCTCATAACTGCACACACACACATAGGCCCCCTACAGTATCTTGATCCATAAACAGACTCCTCCAGGCTCCCTGAAGATACCTGCCAGCAGTCTACAGTTAGAAGTCTACAGCCCTAACCCCTTCAGTCTCCTGTGTTTCAACTCTGCATCAGGTATGTAAAAAAAGCTGAGTTTTATGAAGATGCAGTGTTTAAGGCTGGTCTGAAGGTGATACACGCACAGGGATCACACTAAAACTGTAAGTCCAGTTTACCTTTTAGTTCATGTAAATATGTTTTGTGTGTGCACCACTTATTACATTTTTTTTCACTTGCAGTTGTGCTGCTATTGGCAAGGTAAACACATTCAAATAATTAGTGAGTTTAACTTACTATTAGCAGTATAACTATGGGGTCCATTCACAAAGCTGCCGAGGGCAGCCGAGTGAATGACCGATCAGAAGTGAAGTGAGCCGAACACCATTCGGCTATTCACTTCAGGCTGGTACGGCTGATTTCAGCCGAAAAAATTTAAATTTAACTAACACTACAGTGCACTATAGTTCATTGGCACCCGGGTGTCTGATGGTTGTAAAAATGGCACTAGGTGTGTAAAAGGTTGCAGACCCCTGCTGTAGAGCTATAACAGGCCCCTTTCAATATGGACCTTGGGAACTTAATGTAAATAAGTTACTTTTGTTCCATTTATATTCTGTTAGGATTTCCTTAAGTTAAAAAAAAAGAAACAAGAAAGTTAGAGGAAATAACTCCAAAGTAAGGGAAATCCTTATCCTCCAAACGAGTGGAAGATTTCCCTTCTTTTTCTGTTCCAATGCCAACTTTTTCTGTTCCAATGCCAACTTTTTCTGTTCCAATGCCAACTGTGTCCTAATGAGGACACAGACAGCAACAAAAAGCAAACAGGGGTTCTAAACCTTCACCACTGTATTAAAAAAACACCACTGCAGAGGTGACACCCAGCAGATTTCCATGCCCTGCAGGACCTGGATGGTGATCAGCTCCGGTCATACGATGTGAGGGGTGCTGGGGGTCTGGGACATGGGATTTGCGGGCAAAGATTCTGTGCCTGCTGCACACAAGCCACACTCTGATAGATGTGACAGTCCAATTTACATTCCTTCTGGCTTTCTTAGCTGAATGACACACACTCATCTCTTTCCTGTGTGCACAGGTAAAAGAAGTAATCCCTCATCTCATAGTCTACCTGTATGATTGGTGTACACATTACACAACCACTACCCCCATCTAGCATGAGCGTTGTACGCATTCCATGTAGCCTCAAACATCACACAACAACAACTACTACCCCCAACTAGTATGAGCAGAGTGCACAGGGCCAGATTTTCCCACTAGGCAACATAAGCATCTGCCTACAGACCTCCGCTTGTCTGTATTATTATTTATTTCTTTTTTACAGTCCTCCCAGTTGACTGGGGACGTGCGACCGCAGAAAGATATATCTATATTTATATATAGATATTTGATATGTTAAGCCAAATAACATTGAATTTGGTTGCCTAGCACTGATCTAAGTTGTACGTTTCATTGACAGATATATCATGCCTAATGTTAAAGGAGCCAGGAGTCAGGAAGTAAGCCTGCCTATACCATACCAGGAACATTTCTGAAAAGTTTGAAAAGGTAAGTGATCTGTTACATCTCAACATCTGCAATAAATGACTAATATTGCACAAAATAAGGAATGGCAAGGGATACTGTGAATTACAGAAATGAATTGACAAAATGTAATAATTTTTTTTAAAGGAGAATTATGGGGAAAATGAAATACACTCTTCCCCATAATTAGAGCCGATGTGGGACTCTATTGATCGGGAACTGAATGATATTCACTCAGTTCCCGATCATCTCCCTGTAGAGAGCGGTGACTGTCAGTCATCACTCCCCACAGGGATTCCCCTCCTCCCTTCTCTGTTCCTCCATCACTGACTGCAGGGACGGACAGGGGAGGGGACTGGCACAGCTGGCTTTATCTCTAGAGAGGCAGAGCCAGCTGTCAATCAAGCAGTGGGGTGGATCCCAATAATATTGTCGGGATCCATCCCGGCTGCAGCGCGGTTCTGCGTTGTCAGCAAATAGTTTTGGGTTACAGCAGGACATAGTAAATATCCTGCTGTGACCCAAAAGAGAACTATGGCAAAAAAAGGTTGGCTCATAGTTCTCTTTTAAATCAGCCTTATATATGATGAATATATAATGTATGCATTGTACTTAAACTGGCCCTACTGAACTAGAATTTTGTTAGATAACATTTGTAAATTTGTTTAATTGCCTAATAGTTAATGGGCTAGTGATGAAAAGAATCGTATTTTTGCTGAACAAATTAAACTAACAGTGAATGTGATTTCCGTTCAAGAAACTCAATTAATTTCAAAATAAAAGGTTAAAATCAAACAAAAGTTTGAACGTTATTTGTCAAGCCTCTGATGGCATTATCAAATGGTCTGATCACATTTTTTGCATGCATGTTCGTATGCAAAACTACCAGTGTATGACCAGATTTAGTAAAAAAAACTTTTTAAGTCCCTCTGGCCTACTTTACATCAAATTAGTCAAGATCTATATTTTAGCATTATCCAGCACTTATAGTTGTGTCTTTCTTAAGAATGGATGCGGTATCGTAATTAACAAACATGTTTCACATCAGCCCCAAAAATGAGATTTCTTTGAACAATACTGCTACTTCAACCACAAACCCATTATCCTGTAGAATGCATCCTGTCACAGAAATATGTTCTGTATAATCTCATAAATTTCAACTGCATGTTTTTTTTATCTATAAACATTAGAAGAACAGTTTAAATTAATCAGTGGGTGAATGAAAGGAAACTGCTTACCACAATAAAAATAGCAGAGCTGAACACAATAATTTGATCTATGTGTTGTTTCATTATCTATGACATAGTGGGGGAATCAATAAAAAGTGTCTGAGACAAACTGGAGCGCAGCCAATCAGCTTTTAAGTTTTTATTTTCTAAGCTGTATGGAAAAAATGAAAAGTAGAAGCTGATTGGTTGCTATGGTCAACTGCACCAGTTGAGATAGACACCTTTTTGTTAATATTTCCCTATGGGTCTATAGCTACAGTGAAAATGTGAACCTGCTGATACAATTAAATCTGTAAAAGAAGTCGTTTAGGCTCCGTTCACACCAAAACGTCAAGTTTCAGGTGTTTTCTCTGGCATTTTGTTTAAGTGTCTTTGAGTGTTGTAAAGTGCGTCAACGCACATTTGTCAAGCTTTTTTAAGCGTTTTCCCAAGCATTTTGTCTCACCTTTTTCAGCTTGTGCTGTCCTCCCTTTCGTTCCCCAGTGCTTTTTACAGAGGAAGGCTAGCTCTTGCACCACAAACACGTGAAAAAACTTGTGTCGTGCATTTTCAGTCATTTCTATTGGCGTCTATGGGGCCAAAAGCACAGCAATCTGCAGAAAAGTAGCCCATGTTCTTTTTTCAGTGACACGTAACATAACGCTCAGGTGTGAACAGGGGCCATAGAAAACAATATGATTCGTTGTGTTCAGTGTTTTGAAGCTCTGAGCTACAAAATGTCTAGGTGTGAACTAGGACTTAATACTTGACTTTTTGGTGGGTAGTAAGAAAAATCTCAAAGAACTGTGGCACTGCTGCCACCTGACACTTTAAAGTGCATCAGACAGCATTTCCCCCACTGGACGCCGTGGTTCCTCCCACCAGCAACTATGTGTAAGTACTTTCCATCTTTTATGGGCAGTTACTGATTTCATTTTATTCATTATAGTGAAAGGGTACTTTTAAAGGGATTTCCACTTTTACAGAAAAAGGAAAAGGCATTCTTACCGCAGTAGTATGCAGTTAGAGCCCTTTTATTAATTTTTTTTCACAGTTCACAATAAACTATTTCCTATTTAGGTGAAAGTCCAAAGGGGCAGTTCACTACTACATGCATGGAACATGCACTTGACTTTATAAGGACTATTTCATTGAAATTTTATTAACCACCTCCTGTTCAAAAACGGCCGGACGGGACTCTTCTGGATGCAGGTGGGCGTCTTTAAATGTCCTTCATGCCCTCGCCCGCACGCGCGCCCCCCGCCTGGCGGGAAACCACCACAGCAATGGCTGTTTACATACAAGCGGTCCAGCGTCTGTAAAGACGCCCGATCGCTTGTATGCTGCATGTCTCCTTGTATGCTGCAGTGCGCCCCCCTCCTTACCCCTCCTCGCTGTCCCCACCGCCGCTGTCCCCGCGATCCCATGTGTCCGATCTGGGACTGTCAATGTGGGTCCATGTGGCTATGTTCACTAAGAACGGAGAGAGATTAGTACACAATCTCCCTCCACTCTCCTCCCCGGTCTCTGAATGCAGGAGGTGACATTTACTACATCACTTCTGCATTCCACTGTCACTCTCCGGTACAGAAACCGGAGAGACGCTAATGAAGCAGATCTGTGCTTCATCAGCTTCTTTGGGGGTCCCAAGGTGACATTAAGGGTCCTAGAGACCCCTGATGTCTCCATAAAGGGGACCTGTCACTGTAATGTGATATCACATAGGGGGATTCTTATCCCCTATGTAATAACAATAATGTTAAGTGTAAACAAAACATAATTGGTCACAAAATAAATCAAATTTACACACACACACAAAAAAAACCCACATTTTTTTTTTAAAGACCCCCACGTAGATGCATTAGGTGCGCCTACACACAAAAACGACAATTGCACCAATTATGCAGCACTTGTTACATATCATTGCGAATGCTGGAGTGAGAGCAATAATTTTAGGGCCATCAATCACTGTTAAAACTAAACTGATGAGCGGTGAAATCTTTTAAAGTGTCGACTATGGCCAATTTTGGGTGTGGTAGATTTTTTCACGATTTCGCTGGCGTGCACAATTTTAAGGCTTGACATGTTTGATGTCTATTTACCCAACGTGACCCTATCTTTCATATTTTACCCAATATTGGGTAATAATAAATGTTTCCTAACATGAAAAAGGTAAAACAGTTGTTTTTTTAAAAATTTCCGGTATTTTTTTCTTTATATAGTCAAAAATAAAAACCGCAGTGGTAATTAAATACCACCAAAAGAAAGCTCTATCTGTCCTCAAAAAATGGTATCAAATTATTTTCAGTACAGCGTTTCATGGCAGAATAAATGTCAGTCAAAGTACCGCAGCGCTGAATACTGAAAAATGGCCTGGACAGGAAAGGGGTGTAAACGTTGCGGTCAGCAAGTGGTTAAACAGTAGTTTATCACTAGGATTGAGCTCAGGTCCTGACCAAACCTGAGAGCCCAGTAGGAGCTCCCCCTGAACATGAAGAAAGCTCTTTCCGTGCCGCCCAATCAGCTGTGGGCAGGGAATTCCCCAGCAGCAGCTCGATGTAAGCAAAGGGGAGAAATGCAGTGACATTATTGAACTTATATGGTTACATGCCTATATCTGGTAAATTACATTTAGCTAATATGGTTATGGGCGATATAAGCTAAATGACGTCAACATAAGTATCCCACCCCCACCGATGGCAATTCCTTGTTCATAGGAGCTCCGGTTTAGGATTTGGTCCGAACCTAAGCTCATCCCTATTTGTCACCACCTCACATAATTTCCTTTCATGTTTTTCTCAGTAGACACCTCAAAGAACCTCACAATTTTCTTTAAAAAGTGTTTAAAACCAGATGCAATGGGGTAATTTATCAAAACTGGAGTAGACACAATCTGGAACAGCTCTGCATGGCAACCAATCAGCTTCTCTCTTCAGTTTGGTCAGTTAAGATTTGAAAATGAAAGAGAGAAGCTGATTGGTTGCCATGCACAACTGCTTCAGATTTTGTCTGCTCCAGTTTTGATAAATTCCTTTCATTATGTTTAGGTGGGCTAAAAGGAACCACAAAGCCTCCCCTAGTTTGGAATCAATGGTTTTCTAATTTTATACTTAATCTGGAATGGTTTGCATGGCTCTGCTCACCATCCTGAAACAAGGATCTACTGTGTTTCTCCGGTAATGTGACAATCTTTTGTGAACTGACTTTTATAGACATTTTAACAAGTGCTAAGAGACCACAAGATAAAATAATGCAAGAAATATTGTGGATGATTTCTGATAACCAGTAATATTGTAACTGATAACCTAAAGTAACCACTTCTGTGGTTAGCCAATTTATATTGTATAACCATGACAGAAATAACACACAGTAAAGCTTTTTAAAAAAAAAATAATAATATGTATATTATATATTTATTAGGGATGCACAGATACTTTTCGAGTACCAGTGCAGATACTTGGCATTTTCATGAGAACTACCAGGGTTTCAGCGGTTGCAGCTGGGACCTGGCTTTGGCACTCCACCACTGTCCTGAAATCATTAGTCGATATTGTTTTAGAAAAACTGTCACATGACAATAAACAAAAATGTATGAGTACTCGTACTTGTAAGTATTCGGCAAGTACCAGTACTCGTACTCGCAAAACTGGTATCTGTGCATCCCTTTATTTATATTTATAAAAACAAAATCATACATTAAAAGAGAGATGTACAAATCCCAGGAGCTCCGTGTGCTCCTTACAAATGACAGCTGCCTCCTAATTTTTTTATTTTTCTCTAGTCTAGTCTTGGAGCTCAAAAGTATCGGTACATGTACTCATACTTGTACCGAGTACTGTACTTGGTATCTGTGCAACCCTAATATTTATAATATTGTATTTATTTATTTTATTTCTTCTTTTTTTCAGCAAACCCCAGGCCCATCATAGTTACATTTACAGTATCTGCCCCTAAATGAATGTCAAAAGATAAACAAACTACATACAGGACTTGATCACAATGGGGTTTTTTTCATTTTGAAATTTCGAGAGGTATGCTGCTCTTAAGATGTATCAAATGAGATAACAGAACATTATTAAGGATGACCGCACTCAGGAATTGTGCATGGTAAACTAGAAAATACTACTGTTAACACAAGTGTAAATTCTTTGGTCTACAAATTGCTACAAAATACTTTTCAGCAAATTAATTGGCTATGCTTTAACATGGCAACAGACAGAATTTTGTAGACAGGCCAGTTTGTACTGCTTGTAGTTCTCCTAAATAATTTCGGGGGAAAATTGTGCCTGGATCTATGAATCTTAGCAAACGGTTTGCATCACTATTCTGCTTAGAAAAATCACATCATTTATACCTAATGAACAAATCAAGATGGTAATGGTAGTGCATAGAGCTTTGCACTGACTGCCCTGTACATTGCATGCTTATATATACCTGTTTAGTGATACACCCACTCTGCAAATTGCATTCCTATGTTAGGAACTTTAATTATTACATAGTCCCTTCATCTCCATGTACTTTCCCTTGGGCTAAGTGCATGTGCCTCAGTGGAACTACTTTCAGGACAATCAATTCAGCTCTTAAAACAACTATATCCTGGTTAGTGACCCTATAAATCTAACAGAGCCATACTGTCATATTGTACTAACAGAGAAAGGACCTGGGAAGCTGGCAGAGCTGACTAATTAGAAACAATTCATTTTATAGTGATGGCAGAAACATATGTATTATGTTCTATAAAAGCCCAATAGATGTCACAGTAAATCATCGAGGATTCTTTTTCTTGCTCTGTAGAGCTGGACTATACTCTATTTTTAGTGTATGACTCTGCCTGGATGTCCCTCTGGGCCCTCGATTTTGGGGCGTGGAATGCTTATTTTTAGTTAACATTTTGTTATGTATAACATCTATAGTAATTATAACAAATGTATATAAAAAGCATAGGGAGAATCAGAATCAGACTACAGAAACTGTTTAACTTGTTTTTCCAAGGGCGGAGATGTTCTAGGGTGTAAAAATGGTAGGTATACAAAATTTAAAAAAACGATTAAAAGCTTATCACCCTTTTAAGATGTCTTTAATGACTGTCTTAAGCAACTCAGAATGAAAAGTGATACGTGGGCAAGCTTCAAAGAAAAACTGGTTTTAGATATAAGGGTATTACAAATAAAATATTACCTCATTATTGCTTCTGAAACTAATATTACTAATGGTCCATTCACACCTATTTTGTTCAGGTGCATTGCAGTAATGTGTCTTACCACAACGCTCCATTAACACGTTAGTGCATCGAGGTGCCTCTGCACTCTTCTCAGTGAGCATCCTTCCCCGCTCCGAGGAGAGGGGGTTCTGTAGTTCTCACACACTTCTTGTCCTAGAGTGACAACGCTGTTCCTTCATTGTGCTTTAGCCTAGTTAAACCCAAATACAAGATTTATCACCTCAACTACCAGGCCAATACTTATCTTATCGAGCTGATAGGTATGTGTCGTCTAAACATAATTGTTGTTTGCACTAGAACTGAAATTGCAGTGACCTGTACATTCTGTCCTTATATCAGTTACTTCTTTTGATGCTGATAAATGCACCATTTATTGGTAAGGGCATATTATAGGAGAAAAGAGTGTATATATATATATATCTATATCTCTGTAACATCCGTGTCCATCCATTTTTTTCCTCCATCTTGTCGGTCTATTGGGAGTCGGATGTAAATGGACACGGTGCGTCTGTTTAAATTAGATTATCCCCAATCCGGCATGATCAGACCCAGCGAAATGGAACTCTGTTCCATTTGTGTCTTCAGACCTGGCTGGAGTTGTGGGTAACCGGATGTAAATGGACGCCCGTTCATTTAGACCTGGATGCCCATAGACTAGCATTGGGCATTCGATCTGGTCCACCTAAAAAACTGATCAGACTACCCGTGTGAAAGAAGCCTAAAGAAGAACCAATATATTGTATAGTAAGAAAATGACAGGGAAAAATGTGCATAGCTGCACAACATGAATAATAAACCTGCCTTGCTTCCTTTCACTTCTTGATGATAAACGATCTTGACCAGTTAAGTGTTAATGAGGCAGAAGAGACCTATTGAAATACAGGCCATTCAATGGGGGTAGGAGGTTTTTCATAGTTAGGTTGTATTTACCTGCTTAATTATTTTCTTTGTCTTTAAACAAATGGCAGCATTATACACATACAATTGTGTCATTAGGACCTTTGTGTCTACACAATGTTTTATTTGACCTATTATTCTACTGATTTTACCAGGCTGTTTTCTTTCTACTAACCATGACAAAACTATAAGCCATCCAAAGTTCAAGAGGATGTCCCACTTCAGCTTTCAAAGAATAAACATCATTCAAAGAGCCACACAAGTTTCTAAAGTCGCCAGAGAAATAATCAGTCAGTGGAATCGATAGCATAAGTTACTGACCTGCAATTCCCTTAATAGTGCCCACTGAGGCTTCAATGTGAAACTGTGGTTGGAATCCTATTCAGATCCACTCCAGCCCACTAAATTATGTCTTTGTTAGGATATCCAAGTGATGGGAAAGGGGAGCTAGCAGTGAGCAAATTGTCTCAGTAAAAAGCCAATTTAAAAGATCTTTAATCATGTGTTAACATTCTATGTAGAGGGGCAATTCCTCAGTGCTCAGTAATATTACATAAGATTGATAACTCCCAAGCTGTTCCTAAATTCTGCACTGTTAAATATGTGAGATAATTAATTATTATAATGTAGATGTCTTAATTACCAACACACAAAAACTCTCCTCCGAATATGAATATATGTGCACCAGAATACTCTCACTTTTTTGGTCACACCATGTAAACCATCTGCCAATCTCCAAGTGCAGACTTAAAAGAGGGTCACATCTTGAAGTGTTTCAATGTTCCGCTGCTATTTTTATCCTTTAACATATCCAAACATAATAGATTGAAGGTCTATTTTCAGAACTCTGTCATGCATTTATTTTTTCTAAATTAATCTCAGTGATTACACTAAGCATGGATGTGTATCTTGCATGAACAATATTTTTTGCCTACTTGGCTGTAAGTGAAAACTTAACTTGTAGCAAAATATTATGACAATTTAGACCTATTCTCAACATTATACATTGACCATGTTTTGGTTAGTGTAAATAGTATTGAAAATGGATCAAGCTATGCTATTCCTAAAGCAGTAAATAAATGATCTTTTCCAGAAAGGAAATTGTGTCACTTATGTCCAGGTAGAGCCATACCTATAGAAATACATACATTTTGTTTTGTTTTTTTTTGTTTTGTTTAGGTGCACAGCAAATTTGGTACAAACCACGACAGAATAACTGTGCAAAATATTGTATCAGGTAGACAGGTGCAGATGCATGGGTAGATAACTTAAGCCCAGTATCAGAGGTCCTCATCCAACATGGTCATTACCTAAAGTTTGTTCAATAGCTTGTGCATGACATTTGTCTTTGGATGTTTCACTGGTTGTAATTGCAGCCACATACAGTACAATTACCCTCTAGTGAACTTTTTTACACCTGGAAGGAGGCCAATCACACTTTAGGATAAAGGCCCTAAAACTACTGCTCACACTAGCAGTTCTGGAACGATTACTTGTAACATCTACCTTTAACCCTTTAACCTGTTCTTTTTATTGTAAGAAGATGTTTGCTAAAAAAAAATATATGATGTTCTGCTGACACAGTGACTGCTGGCATCTTGTAACTTTCAACTAAGAGTTATTTTTGGTTATTATGCCATCTCTGAGTCCTACCATTTACAACATCTGAGCCCTGAAGAAGGGGGAGATTTTTTGGGCCCCGGAAATGGGTTGCCTGTTTTGTGTTATCCTGCTGTGAACTAGTACTGATATTAAACAAATTCGGACACTGGAACTTTTTGTTTGGTGTTCTCATTGGATTGTACATGTAGATCTTCAACTCTGTGCTCTGTTGTGTGGAGAGCAGCCTTACAGGAGAAACTATGCACTGTTATAATCTTACTGACTCACCAAAATTACTAACCCAGCGCCTTATTTTCACACGTTATACATTTTTAAACTGATATTTTATGCATCTTTACCTTTTAAATAAAATCTATATTTTACAATAAAACGTTTAATTAAACCAGTTTCAAACCTTTTTGGTTTTTTTAAAGGACATGCCAGAAAATGCTTGCTTTCAGAATGTCTCTCTCTAATAGAATATCGCTACCAGATCATAGAAACAGAGCAGGCATAGAAGGGAGTGATAGGAGGAATACATGTTTCACTTTGTTGCATACATTTAATCTTAACCTGTATATGTCTGTAAATAACAGTTTTTTTCCCATTGTCTATTGTCTATTAATTGTCTATTAAATATGTGATGCAGCCAAGCACTCCATCTGCTGGGTGGAAATGTAAATATGAAATATCAATTTGCACTATTTCATTGATGTCTGGTTTAAAATGTAGTTTTGTTTTTAATTTTTAGATGTGAACATAATAAAGAAAATGTATAACAAAGATACATTTTATTTTAAAAATGTTTAGTTTGTAACTAAGATTTCCCAGCTTAACCTAGAGAATCATACTTATAGTTTTACTAAACATGTGTTGAACTTTGTTGGCTGTCACATTTAAATAAACAGTTCTGTAGGAAATCATTATTGGCTTAAGCTGTGTTCAGTAAAAGTGTTATATAGGTTTGTATTACTTACTTAGCATGGCTCTCCATAATGGTATATTGCAAGGGAAAGCCAAATGTTTTACTGGTTGTAATATTAAGGATATGATTTATGCTAGGGAGCCAAAGCTAAATAGCTGTATAAAGTAATTGCAGAGAATTGAAAAGAGTGTGCTTGCCCCAGGTAGTGTGTCATTTATCACAATGCCCCAGGGAAGTGCTTACCCAAAATAGAAGTTGTTTAGGTTTGTGGGGTAGTTATGTTAAGTATTTATGTTAGTGCTGGAAAACACATACTTCTAGATAATTGCAGACTTTGTATTCTTTGCATACATTATTTCTCTTTTCTTTCCCAGTGGCCATATTAACTAAGGGCAGATTACTAGATCTCCTTTTACTTCCTTGATTTCTGGCACATGTGACTAGACGTGTGACTAGGACATGTGACCAAAAATGCCTTTCCATGAGATCTCGTGATATTACAGGTGAGATTTGCCAGCAATGCTCTGTAGATGACAAGGCAATGCCAGTGTGCATTGCTTTGGCAAACTGAAGTAATTTTGCATTTTCAAAGCAGGAAGTGAATGCTCTGCAAGTGTATGTATTTCAAAATCACAGCATTTTACACCTGATATGTCTATGTTATTATTAATCATCATACATAGAGCGATGCATTGGTAGAATTTGATTTTTGAGTGTAAAGGTCCGCTTTATTTTTCCTTTATAGTCATTTACCATCGGGTGGAGGAGTTACTTTTCTCTAAGTGGAAATTCACTTTTTTCCCTTTCACTTCAGAGCTGTATACTGGCATGCAGTAATAACCACACTCCTCATTATAAGTATCCTCTCACAGACTTGCAGAGGGGGTGTGTCTGATCTATCATTTTTCCACTTCCTGTAATAGGGTAGCATAGTTGTTGGCTCTGCAGCGGATTTGCAAGGCAGTGTTGTCACCTTGTGGACAGAGTAGTCTTAGATGGACATGTATCTACTTAAAAAGTGTCAGTGGGAGGCGGGCTTTAATTTATTTATCTTTTACTTAAATTATATTGAAAAACAACATGTCCATCAAGGACTACTCTGTCCACAAGGTAACACTGCTATGCGAATCTGCCGCAGAGCAAACAGCATTGTCATCTTGTGGACAGAGTAATCATAGATGGACATGTAGCTTTTAAATGGAATTTAAGCAAATTATAAATACATTAAAGCCCACTCACACTAATACTTTTTAAGAAGATACAGCAACAGATTTTTTTTTTCTGAGTTTGCACTATGTGAATAAAAGCTGAATGTTGTATGTACTACAATAGTTTGTTCCAAGCCATGTAACTGAAACATTTGCTGGATAGCTTGGCATATTAAAGGAAATTAAATGTAATATGGGTTGTTCTTACCCTGTACCTGCTACATTTGTTGAGCAACTTGGCTTGTTACAGGAAGTAGAAAAATAAAGGATCTACTGGAAGGATCAACAGGTAATATAAATATGTTACAGGGGGGCTGCTCTGCTAATGATATTGACAAACTGCATCATATATGACACTTTTGATTTTTCCCATAGTTACTCTTTAAGGTAAAGTGAATGAACCTCCTGACTTCATCACTGTTGCACTGCTTGCAAATAACATTGATATAAAATCACTACATACTGCTCCAATAAATAAATGTTTTTTTTCATTTGGCTAGAGTAGTGAAATGGTTAAACCTGTCGAGATGTTTTTTTTCCCTTTTTGCTGTCTTGTGTCCCATTGTGGAGAATTTCCTTCATTTTCTGTCTTGAAACAATTCTCTCTTAATCTTTTTAAATCTCTTTAGTGAAATGCCCCCCTTGTCAATGTTCCTGTCACTGGAACAAGTGTCCCCATTGGAAGATTTCCTGTCTCAGTGACTGGCAATTTTAGATTTTCACTCACTTTCTGTTCCAGGAAAAAACAGCGAGGGTGAGCCAATAAAAAACTGATAGCAATTAAAATCTGACAGAGATTGTAATCTTTCCCTGCTATCCAAAGCGAAAAAAATGTTGTCTTTAGAATAATATATACACTATACTGCCAAAAGTATTGGGACACCCCTCCAAATCATTGGATTCAGGTGTTCCAATCACCTCCATGGCCACAGGTGTATAAAATCAAGCACCTAGACATGCAGACTGCTTCTACAAACATTTGTGAAAGAATCGGTCGCTCTTAGGAGCTCAGTGAATTCAATCATGGTATCGTGATAGGTTGCCACCTGTGCAATAAGTCCATCCGTGAAATTTCCTTGCTACTAAATATTCTACGGTCACCTGTTAGTGGTATTATAACAAAGTGGAAGCAACTGGGAACAACAGCAACTCAGCCACGAAGTGGTAGGCCACGTAAAATGACAGAGCGGGGTCAGCGCATGCTAAAGTGCACAGTGCGCAGAAGTCTCCAACAGTCTGCAGAGTCAATAGCTACAGACCTCCAAACTTCATGTGGCCTTCAGATTGGCACAACAACAGTGAGCAGAGAGCTTCATGGAATGGGTTTCCATGGCCGAGCAACTGCATCCAAGCCTTACATCACCAAGTGCAATGCAAAGCGTCGGATGCAGTGGTGTAAAGCAAGCTGCCACTGGACTCTAGAAAAGTTGAGATGTGTTCTCTGGAGTGACGAATCATGCTTCTCTGTCTGGCAATCCAATAGACGTGTCTGGGTTTGGCGGTTGCCAGAAGAACGGTACTTGCCTGACTGCATTGTGCCAAGTGTAAAGTTTTGTGGAGGGGGGATTATGGTGTGGGGTTGTTTTTCAGGGGTTGGGCTTGGCCCCTTAGTTCCAGTGAAGGGAACTCTTAAGGCATCAGCATACCAAGACATTTTGAACAATTTCATGCTCCCAACTTGGTGGGAACAGTTTGGGGATGGCCCCTACCTCTTCCAACATGACTGCGCAACATTGCACAAAGCAGGTCCATAAAGACATGGATGAGCGAGTTTGGGGTGGAGGAACTTGACTGGCCTGCAAAGAGTCCTGACCTCAACACCTTTGGGATGAATTAGAGTGGAGACTGCGAGCCAGGCCTCCTCGCCCAACATCAGTACCGGACCTCACAAATGCTCTTCTGGAAGAATGGGCAAACATTCCCATAAACACACTCCTAAACCTTGTGGACAGTCTTAGCTGTTCACAATGCAATGCAATGAAACCACAAACAAGAGGTACCCACATTGCATTATGTCATGCAGTGGAAATGTGTAACCGGCGGCATGCTATAAACCCTTGATCTGGAACCTACATTGGGGCTCTTGTAAGGTGCAGCAAGGAGCGTTTTAACTAAACAGAGCTATGTGCAAGCACTTGCTGTCGACAACCGCAGCTTATCAGGTCAGGTGTGACTGGTTTGCTTTAATCTCCACTTCACTCTTTCAGCATTTCATTATATAAGATCAAACGTGCATGTATATATAATTTCAGGAGCTTTTATAATTATTACCAAATGTTCACCAGTACTGAACTTTACAGGCAAGTGGTTTTGTTATTTCAATGATTTGATTAATCAGGGACGCATGAGAAGGCCGAATACTTATAATTAGTCAAGCCAGAGAAATGCGTAACAAGTTTATGTTTCATAAGTAGCGTTTTGTTAGCGGGCATTTCGGCACATTTAAAGGTCTTTTAATCATACTGCTACTTTGCCGAGATACTATATGAACTCTATAATTCCAAATTACTCTTGGCAATATTATACATAGTGATCAACAGTGTTGACATCACAAAAGTTGCCTGTGGTCTGCTGATAATTGCATTACCAGTAAAGGATGATAGTGTATTTTGCAGCAGAAAAAGCTCTGCCTATATTTATAAGAGGGATCTATTAAACTTCCTGCATTGTAGGGAGAAGTCTGAAAGCTATTAATTTGCCTGTGATTAGGAATATATGGTTGGCATATAATGGCCTAACGACAGATCGCTGAAAAATTTCACTTGGTGACTATCTGTTATTACATGGGAAGTGTTTTGGGCAGTAAATCTGCCTGATATATTTTTTATGCACAGATAAATCTTTACAGCATGTGTTGCAACACTCTAAAAGGTTTGAGGTAAAAAACAAAAAGAATAATGATTTCAGCGGATGCCAGAACTCATTAACCCTGTCATCGTATATTTTACAAAATATATTAATCTCATAAATGTCATTCTTGGCTCTACAATACAGACTACGACCATAGATATAAGCACGACTATTAACAATAAGAAAATTAAAATGTTTTAGTTTTGCAGGATTTTTTGCATAGATTCTGGAATTAAATTCACAAATTAAATCTGTCATTCGTATAAGTAAAATTATGCAATGCCACTTTTAGCCAATTATAAGAAAGGAAGTTCAACTACAGAATTCACTATTCTGTCTCTCTGTCACAGCTATTACGAAGCCAACCGATAATGTCTTAATGTACACATTCTGATTAAGGAATCTCTGGACAATCGCCTTTAGATCTACCAGCATTCATGTAGCATGAAAGCCTACATGGACAGTCAATTTACTGTATCTCTAATTAAGTAGGCCCTAACACTACAGAATTGTTGGTAAATCTTAAAAAGATTGTAAAATTAGATTACAACATGTGTGTCCAGCATATTTCCAATACACTTTGAATAATGTAGAAAACAATTATAATGGGCAGTCTGGCTGACAGGGAGTGCTAACTTTAAAACCATGTGGGAAAGAAGTAACACAAAATACAGATGCGGTTTTTTCCAGCCGAAGTCCTTAAGAATGTAATGTTATGTAAACCTGGGAATTGCCCACTTTTAGGTCAGGTGACAAAAGGGAGGCATTCTTCAAACTGTGTTCCTGGTCTGTATTATCTAAGTGGTGTCAGGCAATGAGCGGCTTCTTCACTCTCTGTTCGACCAACACTGACATTTGACCTGAAAGTGAAGGGGTTGTTTGCTGCCTGACCCCAGTTGCATATTGAACCATAACATAATTTAAGGGTATTGAAAAATAGGCAAGGCACCAGTAATATATTATGGCAGATACATTCATGCATTGCACCACTTCAGTATTTGGATGCTTGAATAAAAAAACATTGTAACTTACATGTATCCGGTTTAAGATGGCTATTGGTAATTCCAAAATACTGGGGATTTTCAATGACGGGGATCTTTGTCATACCAATTATTACTGCATCAGGACCTCCTTCTGAAGAAGATGGTGTGTTGCTACCATTTGAAATATGGTGCAGAGGGCTGGCTGAATCGTCATCATTACTGATCACAGAAGAGGGACCTTGAAGAGGAAAAACAAACTCTGTTACTTAACAATAATTCAACAAGCATAGATACACCAGCAAATGATTACAGGATAACTTCTAGCAGGCCTGATTAGTGAGCATGGTACACCTAGCCTAGGACTAGGTTGGCAAGCCCCTACATAAAAATATCAAAAATCAAGATTAGTCTGCAACAGTTTCATTTGCACTTAAGGCAATAATGGCAGGTATACTGTGTTCCATTACTGAGTTTCAAAAGGTGTGTAATACAACCTGCCACTACTGCAGCTCTTGTTTTACTTTTCATAAAATAAATATCACCCAGGCCTTTGCTGTAGCTAAGGGGGTGGCTTGTTGGGGTCCTGGTTTAATTATTAGGAGCACGGATTATCTACTGTTTGCATGCGGTCAACAAATAATAAGAACATTTTTGTTCAAACTACTGATCTTGCAAGAGTTAAAAAAGGGTTGGCCAAGTTTGCAACCAATGCTGCCATGTTAATATAAAAAATAAAAAAAAAGATGTGTGAGAGAATGCTTCCACTCTCTTATATAGAAATTAGCAAATGAAATGAATAAAATACCCCATGGATATCCTTTATAATGTACCCAATGTATATGGAAACTGTAGAAACATTTTAAAACTTAGCTCTGCACTCCTTTCCTTTGTGTTATAGCACAGGAATTATGTAGAATTTTCTGCCCTGTGCATAAATGTGTACCAGACCAACATTATTGTGCTTATTGATGTCAAGATCAAAACGAAAGATCAAGTAGAAGTCAGGTCTTAAAAATGTAATCTCATGTCTCTGGGAAGCCCTACAGTTAAAGGTTTCTCCAGTCTCCTCCACATATATTCATTGTTCGTGCACAACCTGCTTGTGTCCTGGTAAGAATCAGATGGAGGCCGCAGCCAGGTAGTTTAATGCAATGAAGTGTTTTAAAATGGGCATTATGCCTACATTATTTTCTTTGGATTTCTAAGATATCGTTCTTTGAACCAGATTTTCAATTTTTTAATGCAAGGAAGGTATTTGGAAAAAGAAGTTTCCAAATACCAAAGGTTCCTTGTGCTTACTTTATTTTAATTTAAAATACGTGTTCTAGGTGTAAACTGTATTCCAAAACCATTATGATAAAAACTCTCTGTCTCTCTAGCCATTCACTGGTATCTTAGCTTTACTTGTGGTGTACCATCCAGACCCTCAAATATGGAATCACCCTGCTGTACTTAAAAATAAATAATTAAATAAAAATGTATTGAAACGGAAAAACCCTCTGCCTTCTACCTGCCTGTAGATATAACAGACTGGTTCTATAAATTAACATCTGTAAAAATAATCACTGGCGCAAGTAAGCTAAACACACAGGAACAGAGTTGCTCTAAGGAATAATTGAATGCAGCCTAACTCCCTTGCCTGCAAGTGCCTAGGGATTAAGAGGTAAAATAGGTAAAGTTTTAGTAGTGTGTGCCTTCCCATTGGGAAAGCCAGGTAAGTGCATAACATGCTGAGATTAGGCAGGGATGCTTAATTTCATGTGACAACTGTAATGATCAATGTAAGGGTCCAGCATCACTTGATGTGACGTAGCTATAGAGACATATTACATGTAAGCTAACAATGTGATCTGGGTTATCATAGGTCTTAACATATAGTGGAGTAAGGTTCAGATTTTCAATGGAATGCACAGTATTTATGTTTTGTGAACCTTTAATTTCTCCATAAATAGTCGAGATAGTACGTTTACTTTGTACACAATCATGAATGAAAAGGAAGTGATGTAGATCACTTCCCATTCCTTCATAATTGCGAACACAATGAACATACCATGTCCTCAATTATTTACAAACACTCAACAATCACTGATCGCTGAGTGTTTGTACCAGCTCTTCATCCTGACACGCTGTCACTGCCCACACACCGCTCTCCTGATCTGTCACAGGAGGTTGAGCGGGGCGGTGCAGGAGGAAAGCCTGGCCTCTTGTGACACGCCGGCGCTCACATCGCTCTCCCCCTCCGCACTGCTCATCCTTTTGGGACAGTTTCTCTCCTCCTCGCTGAACACTGTGCTGTGTCAGAGGGGACACAAAGCAGCGCCCAGTGGGAAGGAGAGTAACCAGGCATGCAATGCAATTTCAGACGAAAAGATGGCACTTTCTGCATTTCGCCAAAAGTGCCATTTCTGGCTGATATGTTCCAGCAGTCGAAATTTCGGTGATCCCTAATAAAAACCCAACAGAGGTTCTAACCCTTTGTCACTCTGTCCAAAACTTGAAAAAAATTGGCCTATACATACTGGTTATTTAAAGTCGAGGTCCACAGACCATGCACATCCAAGTGCCTACTTGCATTCCTCATGGCTTGCCTCATCCTGCTATCCTATTTAATGTTAAACTTAAAAAATAAGTTTTGGCTTCATATACACCTTAAGAATTTCTAAAACTTGAATGTCTATAGCATGGCCACAAATTAACATTAATTAGACACTCACGGTTTTGGTACAATTTTCTGTAATTCCCAAAATATGATATAACTGCAAAGATACAGCCAACAATTTGCATATCACAATAGAAGAACTCTGAATAACCAAACATGTGTAATGAATAAGGAAAAAGAATAAAACATAACTCAAATAAATGTAACTATAGATTGCAAATGGTTGCTGTGGAAACATTTTGCTTCCTGCTTGGTCTGTCATGTCTGAACTCTATGCGGTCAATGACTACATCAGCTTTCAGCAAAGCTTTTGATAAATAGACCCAATCATGACGCACGCTGTTAAATGCTTGCTTATTTGACAAATTAGCTGTTTTACATGAAATCGCCTAAATTCCATTCCCTTAATGCACCAACTAAATCACATTACAGCCACGGACATGTAGATGATGCTAGCTGTGGAGCAGCATACTCAGGATTCACAAATGAGAAAACAATTTTCTGAAATGTAATTTTAAAAAAGCAGTTTTCTGCTGACAAGCAGCCGTGGCATGCCCTCTCATGAATCATGCAGGCTCTGGAAAAAGTGCAAAATCTCTGTTTACGCTGATTAAATGAGGTCACCTAATTACTTGTCACAATGATCTAAGTTGTCAGATTTTGACACCTATTATTGACTGTCCTATGTCAAGCAAGTCATTCCTGTGACTGGAAATATTCATAGTATCTCTTGAGTTTGTATGTACTATAGTAGTTTTTGTTCTTAGTTAAAATTTTAGACTGAACATTAAGGTGACCCTTTCTATTTATTATGCAGGGCAACATGAAAGGCTCACTTAGCCCCTCCCATTCCCAGCAACATATACTCACGCGCTGCTCCTTTTGGCAGCTAGGACTGGGGAAAGAAAGCCTAAACTGATTGTGTGAGTTCCAAACTGATTTTCTGAAGCTCTCACAAGGCTCTCACAACTCTATCCTATGTGACAGCATTGTGCCAATCAAGAGGATTTATCACTGTCACATGGTTAAATAGAGCAGTGGGCAAGTTAAGGAATAGTTAGTACAAGCTGCTGGGTGCCCTGTATGGGTAGAGCTTTTATTTCCAGCTTCCTCTCATATCCAACACCCCAATATCTATTAGATATGTACATTTCGTTTAGTTTCTAAATGGATATTCTTACAAATTTTGTTAAATTTGGACATTTAGATGCATCAGAATTTCTGAACTCCAACACGTCCAAATGCTCTGAACCACAATGGTCGTTTAAAAGAAATTCGGATCTGTCTGAATTTCGTTTAAAATTAAACTAAATCAGACATGTGACTGTTTTCTGGCCAATCTGATCATTTTTTTGGCTGTTGGGGCTTGCATTACAGACACGGTCATGTGACTTCCTGATGTGGGTCGTTCCAGAACGAAAATTCGGAAGGATTCGAAATCCGAATAAAAAAACAAATCAGATTTCAGATCCGAAATCCGAAAAATGAAAGAAATAAAAACCTGAATAGTTCTGAAACTAAACACATTTTTTGCGGGGTTACATGTCTAATGTCTTATCTATCTATCTATCTATCTATCTATCTATCTATCTATCTATCTATCTATCTATTCTGGAAAAAATATTAATATATTTGATCAGGTTCTGTTTTGCCTCTTCCTGCCTTCTTACTGATCAGTGAATCTGGAGGCTCATTGCATTAGGAGACCAATTGGAAGAATACTAAGAATATTGCATAAAAGAGCTCTACAGTTTTGGGGGTTGCAGGATGCGAGAGATAAATCATTTATAAATTTATAGAGGAAACCGTATTAGTATGGAACAGCAACCAATTAAATGTTGCAATAATTGTGCACTTACAAAAAATACCTTCTGCGCTTATGAGGTGAAAAAGTACACAATGTTCTGTCTAACCATTCTTAAGGATAGTTTATATACAACAATTAGTACATCACTTCCGCCGACGACACGTCGCACTGACACTTACGCGCAAGGTCGGAAGTCGATCGCCGGTCCGTCGTAAGTGCGAGTGGTCGCAAAGCAGGTAAGTCATTAATCGAGGAATGTCTGTATATAACTTTATATTTGTTTTATAGTTCTCTATATCTTATTTGTTCATGGTAAATGTCACCCAAATTTAAACATATTCGGTCAATACCATGCCTATTATGTGAAGTCCCACCTTTTACATGGCCAAAATCAGAACTAATTTCCAAAATAGGTAAATAAATAAAAACGTTAGGGCTGGTAATGATTAAAATTTTCCTGTTCGATTAATCGAAAATGTTTTTAATCGATTAATCGATTAATTTCGATTAATTATAACGCACATACAGATCCAACTACATTGGCCTATACACATACAGCACAGCAATGAAGTAATAAAATAAACTAGGATCACACTAATCCAGCGCGTTATTAATCTCACGTGCCCCACTCAATATGGCCGCCGCTTGAGTGGGGCAACTCAGAATGCCAGTGCCAGTGATCCCAACCTGAAATAAGCAATTTCAGGGAGGTGTCCCTCTCATTTCAGGGAGGCGCCCTCTCCCCCCCCCCCATCCGCGGAGGGGGGGTTAAGGGGGGCTGGGAGAGAGCACCCCCCTGAAATGATGGCAGATAACACAGGAAGCAATAGCTTCTTTGCTATCTGCAGACTTTTTTTTTTTTAGTATTCTGCCAGTTGCAGTTGTCAGAATAAAAAAAAAAAGGCATAAGAATGCATAGCTAGATTCCTATTGGCTATTTCACTTTGCAATAGCCTATAGCAAACTAGCTATTGCACCCGCCCCCGCTGCTTTCAATCACCAGAAGAGGACCCTTCTTTTCTGACTGACGGTCAGGCCGCAGCTCCCGATGTCAGGAAAAAAAAAACCGATCGTCAAGAACTGGTTAAGAAAACCTATACTTTAAACTGAATCGGATGGGCAATAAAATGTTAATGTATGAGCAGGTATCGAATCCTCTTTACAATCTCACTGAACTCTGTGGCTGCAGGCACTGTGAAGTAGATTAGAACCATTCTAGTTTTACTGTTATTTAGGTTTACGTTAGAGAGATTTTCCCTCTCTGTCTGTTCTGGTGACAACAATTAGCTTCCAAACAGGAAGTGAGAAACAATCTGCAACAGGAACACAAGATTCCTCAATATTTTGGAGTGTGTTTTTTGGGAATTGTTGCCCATTTAGTCAAAAGAGCATTTGCGGGGTCAGGAATTGATATTGGGTGTCAAGATGTGATTCCAATTCATACCAGGTGCATGACACATTCTATCACTAATGTTTGTCAATAAAGATTGCAGGGTTATTTGCTTGATTGTATGTACCTGTTAACAATGGGTTAATTATTGAACACATAAACTTATTAACTTGAAGGGTGTCTACATACTTTTAGCCATACAGTTTATAATTAATAATGGGGTATATACCCCGAATCTGGGATTTATTGTGCTCAATACAAGTATTTTAGGCACCTATCTTAGTGCATATGGCTCTTAGGCTACAGCAACAGTACTAATTGCCTTGGAGATGACTGAGATCCAGGAGATGGATACATTTCGGTCAATTTGTCATTGTTTTCTCTGACACTATAAAAAAACTAATGCGCCATGCTGCAAAGCCTGGAGTGGGTTAGTTGGCATGTTGGCATAATAGTATAAAAACAGGACCGATGATTTGTTTGTAAACAACCGGTTAGACCATTTAGTCTATGGCCATTTAAATGAATACTTATGTGTTTGAGAGATCACTGTCTAAAGCTTTTGGGAAGCTATTTGGATACACTGTACTGAATACGATTGACAATGGATTATGGTTTGGATTATGGATAATGGATTGGCACGATAAATGGTTAATGTGCACCCACAGGGATTAAATAAAATCTTGCACAGTAGGATCAGTATTCTGATCTGAAAGTGTTGGGATCAAAAAACAATTTGAGGTTGATTTACTAAAGGAGTAGAGGCAGTTTACTTTGCAAAATGAATGCTTGCTTAAAGAAGAACTCCAGGATGTATTGAAATTAACCCTTGCAGTGGAGCTACTCCCACACTGCAAGGGTTAAGTGCTCATTTTGCTCTAGGAGCAAAAATAAATAAGATACACTCAGCAGATCCTACATTCTGCAGCAGTGACCGCTCACTTTTCACCTCCACTCTGGCTGTGGTATGTCCTTCGGCAGGGGCGTAGATAAGGGGGGGGATAGGGGGGTTCAAACCCCCCCAGAGTGTCCTGGCAGTGGCTAGTGAGGAGGGCACGTACTCCCGGGCACGGAGTTTAACAGCGTTCTGAAGGCTCCAGAGAAGGGCCCGTCTAAAGGGATTCCGGGGATGTCCTGTTTGATAAAACATCGGTGAGGGCTGGAGAAGACGCCGATGTTTTATCAAACAGGACATCTCCGGCATCCCTTCAGATGTACATGTTTCTACCAGGCCCTGAATGATATGTACATGTCGGGCCCTGCAGGAGACAGGGTGTCCTTCCAGTGATCAGGATCAGAAGGCTGAACGGAGACAGAGCGGGCAATCAGGTAGGGAGGCTGGGACGACGACAATAAAGTTAAAGTGAACAGACTCCGTATAGCCCACCTGATACTCCGCACAGCCCACCTGACACTCCGCAGAGCCCACCTGAGACTCCGCACAGTCCACCTAAAAATTTGCACAGCCCACCTGAGACTCCGCACAGCCTACCTTAAACTTCGCACAGCCCACCTAAAACTTCGCACAGCCCAGCAGAGACCCCACCAGGCCACTAGAGACTCCACACAGCCCACCTGAGACTCCACACAGCCCACCTAAAACTTTGCACAGCCCACCAGAGACCCCACCAAGCCACCTGAGACTCCGCACAACCCACCTGAGACTCCGCACAGCCCACCTAAAATTTTGCACAGCCCACCAGAGACCCCACCAGGCCACCAGAGACTCCACACAACCTACCTGAGACTTCGCACAGCCCACCTAAAACTTTGCACAGCCCACCAGAGACCCCACCAGGCCACCTGAGACTTCGCACAGCCCACCTAAAACTTTGCACAGCCCACCAGAGACCCCACCAGGCCACCTGAGACTCCGCACAGCCCACATTAAACTTCGCACAGCCCACCTAAAACTTTGCACAGCCCAACAGAGACCCCACCAGGCCACCAGAAACTCCACACAGCACACCTGAGACTCCGCACAGCCTACCTCAAACTTTGCACAGCCCACCAGAGACCCCCACGAAAAAAAGTTATTTTTTTAAGATCCACCCAGTCTCCCTACCTTATCAGAACTGCAGTAGATCCTTAGCCTAAATCCCTAAAACTTTGCGGGCCCAGTGTGGGCTGCTGTACTGTAACGGAGCTCCATCCATATGTGCATTGCTTGTACAGCTCCCTTGCACACCCTGTAGAGGTGCCGGGAGCCAGTATGTTACATCACACCGGGCCAGCCACCTCTACAGGACATGAGAGGGAGCTGTAAGCAATGCACATATGGATGCAGCTCCCTCGCAGCCATTGTCCTATCCCTTCACACCTCAAGCTGACACTTGGTGCCGGGCAGCATATTTTGAATGGCTGCTTGGCGCAAGAACTGACAGTGCTGTTCTAGGGGAAGGCCGAGGAGCCTCTCACCTAGAAAAGTGGAAGGCATGCGGTGACCCACTGAACACAGGCAAATTGTCCCACCGCACTCCTGACCGAGAAGCCCCATATAATGTGACTTTAAACTGAAGAACCGCGACCCCCCCCCCCCCCAGGGAAAAACATTATCTACGCCCTGTCCCTCGGTGTCCTCACGTCTGCATTAGACATGATGATGTCACTGGTCATTAGACTGCCGGAGCCTGGGGAGAAGAGACTGCAGGGACAGGTCTAACAGCCAGACGGGACTGAGAATTAGGTAAGTATATCTTCTTTGCTTTCATCCCTAGACCATAACGCGCATTTAATCTTTGCAGTTTTACAATAAAATTATGTTCACTTTGTATAACTATTCATGTGCAAGAAAAAGAAAAAAAGAAAACAGGAATATTGTTTGTGCATGATTAGACGATTGAAATACACACCACTTCCCCTTTTTCGACTAACTTAACTTGCACTTTGCAATATTTTTTGCAAAGTGCGTATTCTTTACTATTTTAGTAAAACACTAAGGGGTCTATTCACAAAGCTGCCGAGGGCAGGCGAGTGAATGACCGATCAGAAGTGAAGTGAGCCGAACACTGTTCGGCTATTCACTTCAGGCTGGTACGGCTGATTTCAGCCGTACATCGGCTGAAATCAGCCGTACATCGGCTTGCTTCGTGTGGCTTCGGATCAGCCGAACATGCTCAGCATGTTCGGCTGACCCGAAGTGCAGAAGGAGTTCGACTCAGCCGATCCAACATCTGGATCGGCTGAGACGAACCTCCGGCAGGCTTCACACTGCTGTTCGGGCTATTCTGAAAGATCCTGAACAGCAGTGAGAGAATAGCCAAATGCCGCCGAGCGGCATTTGGCTCGGCTGTTCTGCTCGGTCCCTCAGAGGCACCGAGCAGAACAGAAAAAGAGTGAAAAAAGTAGAAAAAAGTAAATAGAAAACGATTGTGCAGAGCTAGCAGTGACAGCTAGCTCCGCCCAATAGTTTCCTATTGTTCAGCGGCTCTGCAGCTGTCAAAAAAAAAATTCTCCCGGGCGCTCTGGGAGCCTTCACAAAGCACATTCCCCCTGATATAGAAATCCCATGAAGGGAGCTATCCAATGAGCAAGTAATTCAGTATTAGCTTAAGATATTGAACACATTTTATTTAAACATCAAAACAGTATAAAGGTAAAACACCTAGTACAAGACATTTAAAATTGTTTAAAAACAATGACACAGCCTCCCTATAATGGCCCAAATGATAGGACGGAGCAGTCAGGGTTAATGTATAAACAGAATGACAGGCAGTCACTGGTGTGAGCAACTACACTGTATTACAACAGTGGATACAATTGTATCGATAGGTAACCAAGTTACTCACTTTTTCGTACAGCACCCCCTCGGTTCTACTGAACCGAAGGGGTCCTGGGGCCGAAGCTAGCCGAAGGATCGGCCGAAGCTACGGCCAGATCCTTCGGGAGCTTTGTGAATAGACCCCTAAGTGTGTTTTTAGTGAAGCCTGACTGTTTATTGGGTCCCTATATTTAAAGTGACATTAAACCCTCAGATTTTTTAACATAAAACAATACTGTAATGTGCGCCTTACTGTAATCCATGGTTGTTTCCCTTCTCTTTGCTGCTCTTCCTTTTAAATCTGTATCTGTTCTCATGCTCTGCAGAACTTCTGTTTTGCAGCAGACTGCCTTGTCTCTGGAATGGATACATGGTGGCTGTAAAAACAACCATGGATTACAGTAAGGCACACATTACAGTATTGGTTTATGTTTAAAAAAATCTGAGGGTTTAATGTCACTTTAATAAATGCAACAGGCATGGGCAGTAGACACCTGTGTACCAGAGCTTTGTTTAGTACTCTTACATTTGCAGTGTTAAATTAAATTCAGCTAGTAGTAGCACATGACAGTGTGATTTTTAAGCAAAGGAAAAGGAGAGAAAAAAAATCACAAGGGTTAACTGTTTGTTGGATATTATTGCACTGACTAAGCAGATGAAGCAACTTGGTGCTTCATTAACATGTATAATGTGTGGAGTTAAATCAATAGTAAAGCAGATGGTAGATATATTACTTGCTGAGTGCTGAGACAATAAGATCACACGGGTCAACAGGAGGAACAAGACTCCTGACATTGCCATTGAAATCCAGTAGATTTTATTAAAGTTTAACAACATCCAAAAGTGAAGAGAACACCCAGGTTTGGTGAACATCAAAGAAAGCTCTCAAGCAAATAATGGTAGGTTCACATTATTAGGCATATTTAATTGAGTGTGTGACAAAGAGCAGCAATCCTTTACCTTAGGGATGCACAGATACTTTTCAAGTACCAGTGGCGATACTTGGCATTTTCATGAGAACTACCAGGGTTGCAGCGGTTGCAGCTAGGACCTGGCTCTGGCCCCCCACCACTGTCCTGATATCATTAGTCTGTATTGTTTTAGAAAAACTGTCACATGACAATAAACAAAAATGTATCAGTACTCGTACTTGTAAGTACTCGGCAAGTACCAGTACTCGTACTCACAAAACTGGTATCTGTGCATCCCTTTATTTATATTTATAAAAACAAAATCGTACAGTAAAACAGAGATGTACAAATCCCCGGAGCTCCGTGTGCTCCTTACAAATGACAGCTGCCTCCTAACTTTTGAATTTTTCTCTAGTGTAGTCTTGGAACTCAAAAGTATCGGGACATGTACTCGTACTTGTACCGAGTACTGTACTTGGTATCTGTGCAACCCTACTTTACCTTTACCTTTCCTTTCACTCACCTCATAGTTCTAGTCGACCTGTGACAATGAGACTGCCACAGGTCGGCTCAGTAGATCGAGAGGTGAGCGAACACATACCGGCATTTGATGATTCAAATATATCCTAGGTGGACTCCCCTAGGAGAAGGGACAGTCAGACCCTAACACAATTGTCCTACCAGTAGGGAAGATCAGACCCCAGGAGGACTGACCTATAAGGTGGGACAATCATACCCTGGGAAGACTGATATAGGGGGAGGAACAATCAGACCTTAGGAGGACTGACCTATAAGGAGGGACAATTGGGCCCTAGGAGGACTGACCTTGGAGGAGAGACAATCAAACCCTAGGAGGACTGACCTAGAAAAAGGGACAATCAGACTCAAGGAGGACTGACCAAGAAGGAGGGACAATTGTTACAGATGCATATAAATATACATTCTGTGGGTCCAAAAAGGCATTATCCATTCAAACTCTGTACAATAAATTAGAGGATAACTGTACCTAAAATCTATACATTACAGAATCTCTTTTAATAAAGTAAAGGACTCTAAGCAGGTATAGCAATATAGCCTTTTAGCTCTGTCTTTAACTTCCCTGTGCTTACAAACGCAACTCCTGTGAAAACATCTTTTTTTTAGATAAAGGTTAGGAGGGGAAAAGGTAGACCCTCTTTTCCTATCCTAGGGATAGAGTGTTACAAAATCAGGAAATTATAGGAAATCTCTCCAATGGGGGACGGACACAACAACAAAACACATATAGTGGGAAAAGGTTAGAGCTTCTGATTTTATTGTATTCTTACCTTATCTTCCTCATTTTTTGTCCTCCTCTAACAGAAACACCAAGTGAAGGTAAAGAGCTATGCACCCATCTATTCAGTCTGTCTGCAGTCTGCACTGATCTATGCTCTGCACTGCATTGTGTACAGAACAACATGCCTCAGATCTGAACTGAGAACAAGGAAGGCACAATGGATCCCTCTAGATGGCCATTCTGCTTTTCACAGATGGCTACCTATAATCAAACTGGATTAAATGGCACCTGAAATCCTAGCACCTGCTGCCTTAAATCAAACTGGATTCAACAGTTCTGTTAATTAGTGTAGACTGCAGACAGGGTTAAGGTAAACAAAGTAATATTTAAACTAACCTGGGTCATGGTTAGTTTAATTGGCAGAAAAGTAAAAGGCATGGTAAGAGATTACATTTGCAAAGTTAGTTGGTGTATATGGATATACATTGCCTATATTGCTTAGAGTGTTCTATATCTTAATTGTGTTGGTTATGCCACCGTACTGACTCACCAGAAGTTGGACATTCCAGATGCAAATATATTTATTCTACAATCTCTTGAAACCCCTCCACTACACATAGATCAACTCAATTTAACTAAATATGTGACTTAGGAAAATAATTGGTTGCACCAGTGATGATTTATGTGTGTATATAAATATTAAAGGGGTATATACTTATGCAGTCAGTTACTATTTTTTAATTGTTAATGATTTATTTCCCTTTGCAGGGGTTTGTTTTCACTTTGACATTAAGGAGTATAATTGCTTGGGATGGCTCTTTAACTTTTTAAATTCTGCAGTTGCTAGATGATTAGTATTGTGATTGTTTTTTACTCTGATTTAACAGCAGTTTATTGCAGAGTCAGGAGATTTTAAAACTGCTAAATAATTACTATGAATGGCTGCAATCAAACAATACTTGGGCAGAGTGCTGCTCATGCATACTGTACACCCTTTATTGCTGCACAAAGGCACAGAAATTGCTGGCCCCTAGCGAGGTACAGGGAAAGCTTCATGGTGGGTAGATTTTCTGGACTGATATGGCCAATATCACACTTTGCAAGTGCACTGAAAATACTCACCAATTTCCACAGGTCACTCCATCAATGGACAGATGAGTGAGGCATTGTTCCTTCACTGACGGAAACAGAGCAGAATGTCAATCACCAGTGAAGTAGCAACATCTCGCTCATCCGCCCAGTAAGGGAATGACTTGTGCAAATGGGAGAATTTCTCTGCCTGGCCCTGTGCTACATAGCAATCCTGTGGCTGATGAGTTCTCCCAAGCGACAGGATTAAATGTGGTACATGGGCCTTAGGGCCTAAAGGACTATTACTTTCAGTGATACTGGGATCATTGGCACTGATGCCATTGAAAGTGCAGCTAGGCCAAATGTGGTACTGAGATGTGGTAGAGAAGGGAGGCAAAATTGGGACGTACCCTGCGTGACCTCATTTTTAAGCAGGAAGACCTTATGTACTTTCTGCTGCCTAAAATGAAACATTGATTTTTTTTAAATGAATCTGAACCCTGAGAGATTTTTTGAATAATTGTTTTGGGGATAAACACTTTTCGTCAATTCATTAGGATGCATGAGGTATTTTAAACACAGTCTCTATTTTATCTCATGCTAATTTTCTAAGGAAAGTGTTGAATTTACAGACATATGTACATAGATGTGGAATTGGTTGTTTTTTTTAACATAAAAATGTTAATTAATTACTGGATGTCAGATATCTCCTGAATCAGCATTTTTTTCGTAAATCTGGATTTTACATGTATATGTTTTCTTTAAAAAAACACCTCATAAAATCTCATAATTACCGTATATCCAGTCAGAAGCTAGTGATCTTTTATGGAGTGATAACTTACTTGATCATTTTTGTGAATTTACCCCGATAGTTGATCCTGCCCTTCATTTCAGTAGTGAAAACTATTGTTGTAAACCTTGCTTGAAAACCATGTATGGTTAGAGCTCCTGTGGAGTGCCCTTCTGGAAAGTAACTTGTAAACCAACTGCTAACTATGCCCACTACCCAATATGAAGTCACACGTGCTGTAATGCCAGCTGGTCTGCTTTGGATCAATCTGGGTTTATTTCCTACAGTGGATCCAATCAGTGTTACAGTCGGTCTGCTCATGAGCAATATATAAAAACTTACAAATAAATCACATGAAGTTCATGGTAATGTTCTGCTAATGCCAGTTAAACATTAAAGTAATGGAGCTCCTGAACTCAAGTAAGGGTTATGTGCTTAATTCATATGCATTGTACATCAGGCTATTACAGTCTGGAAAGTAAGGAATTAATAACAGTCATAAAGCAGTTAGGTTTCTGAAGGGACCATTTATACCAGTAGCAGGACAAATTATTTAACCACTTCTGATCAATGATGAATTTATGAGCCTTTAGTATTGGCAGCTACAAGAATCTGACTGGTAATGATAATGAAAATAATAAAGATATTAAGCAATGAAGGGTCACTCAAATTTACCACAGAGATACATCAGCCACATAGTAAGGGGTTTGCACCATTGAAGATTTTTTGAAAAAATATAGAAAATCTACTTTGATTTGGTATAAGAAGTAAAAAAAAGCTTGCAAAGGATGCAAGATAACTAATGCTCAAAATGCAATTACACGTGTGTTTCCTTTTATTTGTTACACATATTTCATTCTCTATGTATGTGTTCATTACCATTCTTACCTCTGTTCATGATTCTTTTTGTTTCTTATGGCCCTGTCATTTTGTTCTGATTGTGCTGGCTATAAGTGATTAGTGTACACAGGAACCTCTTTATGTTGTTGGGATGAACCTTATTAATTAGTCACACATTCACAGCTCAGTGCAGAGACCTGGCATGCTGAGATGAAGTGACTCCCTTTACTTGACATTTAGTTAAAGGAGAACTATGAGGTGAGTGATTTTCACTCAACCTCATAGTTCGAACCGACGTGTGACTATGAAACTGTCACACATCTGCTCTATTGATCGGAAAGTGAGCGAAAGCATACCGTTGCTCGCTCACTTTCTGACCATCTCCCTGCAGAAAGTGGTGACTGTAAGTCACCACTCCCCGCAGGGATTCCCCCCGACCCCGCTCCAATCCTCCAGCGCTTACTGTAGTAAGTTGGCCATATTGTGCGAATATGCTATGCACATTGGGACATTATGGTAAACACCTCCACAGTCCTTTAAAAAAAAAAAAAAAACACTTTACTTCTGCTTTAACACTGTTAGCTCTGCATTGTGTAGCTTGCAGCCATCTCAGGAGAATAAATCCATGGTATCAATTTTTCCATGAAAATTAAAATAAATCCCACACGCCAAAGACATTTTCCTTTGCTTATAATTCAGTCTGGCATATTGGGAATAATTTACTGAAAGGGTACATTTTTTATTTAGCTAGTGTTTCCTTAGAACACCCATTGATGGGCAGATGTATTAAAAATAGGAATATACTTTGTACATGAGTGGAGGATTAAAATATATATAGGTGTGGTTGAATAAATACTTTAACACATTCAATAATATTTAACACTCCTTTTATCCTAGTTTCCCTTTGTAGAAATTACCTCCTGTGGCTTGGGAACAAAATTTGACTGTTGTCAAGTACCGGCAGTATGCACAAATGATAGACTCATCAATCTTTGTCCTACACACTACTCACAACATGAGATTTTGGGAGATCAATAAAGGAATGGAATTTTGTATCCATGTTAAATGCTTTCTGTCAGCACTTGCTAAGTAGAAGAACCCTCGGGTGGATGAAAGATGAGACCACACTAAACACAAGATCTTGTGTAAAAGGAAATACTCTGAGCTCAAGAAAGCTCCATGTCTTTGCCTTGGGAGTTTTAGTTTGAGGACAAAAGTTTCTAAAATAAATCGGTTTAAGTTGGAAGTATGCATATACTGTAGATAGTAGAAGTTGTCATCCTTATTTCTTACGCTGTTTTATTAAATAGGACTGCCATTTAGTTAATAAGATTACTTACAACCTCTTTATGTACAGAACAAAATAGTTGTTGGGATGAACCTTATTAATTAGTCTGTGAAGGTTCTCATTCATCCAGGTAATGGTATACCTGTAAAAAATAAGTCAAGGCAACTGGACTTGCTGTATTTTTCTTGAAGACGATTCACTGGTCATCCAACCAGCTTTCTCAATTCAGAATGACTTGTACAAAAATTCTCTGGGAATAAATATGGAGCAACATTCACCATATTTATTCCCAGAGAGTTTTTTTACAAGTCATTCTGAATTGAGAAAGCTGGTTGGATGACCCTTGAAATGTCTTCAAGAAAAATACAGCAAATCCAGTTGCTTTGGCTTTTTTTTACAGATACTTATGAATTATTATCTGTAATTATTAAATAGGTCCGACATTTAGTTAATAAGAATACTTACAACCACTTTATGTACAGAACAAAATAGTTGTTGGGATGAACCTTGTTAATTACACAAGCATTCGCAGCTCAGTGCAGAGACCCGCCAAGCTGAGATGAAGTGACTCCCTTTAGCATAAATGGGAGATACATCATTCCAGGTCTCTGCACTGAAATGCTTGAGTAATTAATAACGTTCATCCCAACAACTATTTTGTTCTGTACATTACAGCAATTGTTTCACAATATAATAAAGGATTTAAAGTGTAACTCCAGCCATTTTTTATATTTCTGTATGACCCCATTGGGAAGATTTACTTCACCTGCTGTCCTAGTGAAGCCTGTACAAGACATAGGGGAAGTGGTTTTTACTGGGACAGGAAGGCATTTTCAACAATAAATACATGTGTCACAGGTAGCCATTGAGTAATTGGGCTAATTGGTGTCCTTATGTAAGAGTGAGGAGGACTTTGCTAAGGGATTAGACATGCAGGAAAACAGTGTAAGATGTCTATACCCTCTAAGTAGGGTAACAACCAATGAATGTAGTAGTAGAAGGGTGTCAGTCTATGAGCCTTAAAACTAGGAATGAACAAATGACTTTGATGTGAAATTGCCATTCTTAATTTTTCCTAACATTTTGTTACAGAATTATTCACATTTTGCCATGTGGACTACTTAGTTAGAATTTGATTAAAGAAAAAAAATGTCATAGCTTTATTTTTTAACAAGCTATGTGATCACCATGCCAGTACCAGGTGGTCAAAGGATTTGCCTATTAAACTTTGCTTGCTTAAAATATTCCTCCATGGAAGAGGATGTAGAAATATATAAACACGCCAGCGAAACAAGTGCAGTGTGTAGATTGCTACAAACAATTAAAGAAGTACTGTTTATTGTGAAATAGCTCAAAAATCCTCCCATACTTATTCTTTATTACCTAATTATTCACAGTGCCTTCTTAATAGCTAAGTTTATCTTTCTGACCATGTTTCATGTTACACCCATATTTATGGTATAACATGAAACATTGTCAGATCGCCGCTCCCCCCTGCTGATTCATTGATAGAGGTTGCAATGCTTTACTGGCTCCGATTCAAAAAAATAATAAAGACTTTTTTTTGCATTTATCATTTCTTTTTAACAGTAGAACGTCTCTTAGCTATATACTGGTAGATTTTCGCACAAATGTTCATACGAAAAATCTCGGCAGAACAATGGAATTTAATTACTGTAACTAGAGCTGTGGTGGAATTTAAATCTCTGTGCTCCAAACACTAACTACTGTGCTGCCATCAAGGCACTGGTTTGCACAGAGGATTAGTGATTAGCATCATAAGACATAGAAAACTGAGCTCTGGTAGCTGGTTGCCGTAACAATAACAGGAAATGGTACTGTGCAATGTGTGGTACCTAAGCAATAATACCCATTGTAAACAACAATGGTCTGCAAGACATGAATAATGTCAAAGCAGCCCATAAAAAGGTACCTGTGGATACACTGCTTTAACCTTAACATTAATGAACAAGTTTGTTTTGTACTAGAGGTCATGCAGGCAGTCTTTGTGTAGTTCTGCATGATTCTGAGGCTCTAAGTATTGTCCTTACTGCTTCCAATCAACCTTTCAGAATTTTGTTTATGACCTGTTTGAGTGATGTCGTCCTTGTGAGAGTATTCTTTCTTGCACACTGGGTGATGTCTTTAATTTCTAACACTGTAATTTCACACTCCATTTTACACTGCAGGAGTCCTGCATCTTTGTTTTATGATTCTTATCACCAAGGGAGGAATGACTGGAATGATGGATCTAGTGGCCAAGGATATCAACAACATAATAGATAAGAATAACAAGGGGCTGGCAATACATTGTCAGTAGAAATCATGATGTGTACAGGAACTTCTGAACTGATTTCATTTGACAAAAACTCTGGGATTATAAACAACCCAGCACAAAACACAGAGGTGAGGACTAAGCCATAGCTACTATTCACAAAAAAAACACCTTATTTAGTTAACTAAAGTCCTACTGCTGGGTTGGTTTAAGTTCACCGTAGTCTTTACAATCTTCCTGTACAATGACTGTAGAACCAGCACATGATGATCTTCCAAAGAAATTCAAACTTTATTCCACTTGCATCTATAAAAAGAACACCGGTTTATGTGTTTCTGCCTTACTCGGCCTTAGTCATAGCTTTGACTGAATAAAGTTTGAATTTCTTTGGAAGATCATCGTGTGCTGGTTCTACAGTCTTTGAGTCTATCACTCCAGAAGAGAGTAATTTGTGCACCGAATGTGGATTATAAGGACGCATGATAGAAGTGAGCTGTGCACTTTGTGTTTCTAGTCTTCCTGTACAGTGTCTGTGCAATATCCTTTAGATTTATCAAAACTATGTAATAGAAAGACATACCTAGACTATCTATTGAATTTGTATCCAACCAGACAGAACCTCATACTGACTAGTTGTTGGCAGATCTGAAGAAGATTGTACAGTCAGATTGTAACTAGCGTGTGGTGAGTTTATTATGGATGGTGTATAGTATATTTGCAGGGCACAGTGAAAGGTCCCATCTCACAATTGTAATTTAATGTCCTTGAGATTAGGAAAAAATTGTGGCCTGTCTAGCTGATTAGGCTGAGAAGCATCTTATGGGCTATGGGGTGCACATGGGGATTTAACAAAATGAGTATGCAAACTTAATGTTTATTATGTAGCCCTACTCTCTTTACTAATTACTTATTAGGTCACTTTAAAAATAGCTAACCCCAGCTCAAGAAAAAAAAAAATATAGCAACTTCCGTACAGTAGTTTTTAAATCATGAGATATGTTTCCTAATCAAGGAGATATTTAATTCAGCAACTTTACATACTGGTTCCACCAGATGCTGAATGTGATCATTGCAGTATGGAATACTAACAGGATTCCGAAAGTCCATTTCTTTTTGTTGTATGGCTGTAAGCCAGTTCTTCATAGATTTGCAAAGTGATGATACATTTCGGATTTAACGGGACTTACCTGTACTCTGACTTTGGATTTCGGGCTTGGTTTCTCGAGACTAGGAATTGAGGAAATTACAGGTGGGAGTTCATGAAATTGGCCCACTTCACTGAATGTTTATGTATATTGTTCAGCTGCTGTTGTCCAGCTGGCAATGACTACCATCTGATAATTAGGGATTGCAGTCTGATAGCAGCCTTGCTTATTAGTTCTGCTGAACAATCCTATGAATTTTAGGTTACCATGCTAAAACATTATTTCTTACAGTTCAGCATCCAGCTTCGCATTTTTGCATTTCATCCAATCACAATAAAACACAGAATATATATATATATATATATAAAACCAAACACAATATCGTCTACATGCCAAGTTCAGATTTTATGTCAGATAAGTAAAGGGCTGCCTGTCGTTTTCTTATTCTTACCTGATTAAGAAAGCACATAATGGGCAAAAGAAAGAAACTGATCCATCTTAAAAAACTGTGCACTGAGTGATCTGTGACCTCAAGGTTAAAGGTGAATAGGTTATATCCCTCTTATGTTAAGGACAAAGAGTCCCTGTACATTATTGCACTCATGTGACTCTAATGTATTTGTGATACGACTTGGCTCTCCGTGACATTTAAGATGGTAGTGAAGTGCTAGCTGCTTGTTCAACCTACATGTAGCTAGAGGGATACACTTATTTGCATCACTGGCCAAAACTGAATACTCATGTAGTGCATCATGAAGCAGGTTTCTAAAGCAGCAAATGTGTTCTGAGTGTGCATGGCAAATAATTAAGGAGGAATTTTGTGGAATTGTTGCTCTTCAATGAAATACACCACCTCAGTGCCCACCTTTTTTTTCTAACATTGTAAAGGACATGAAGCTTTATACAAACACCCATAATCCCGAAGCAAAGAACAGTGCTTTAAATGCTGTAGAGCACCACTTTTACCAACTGTCTCTTTTCATTGCCTCCATACACTGCATCCTTAATATTACAACAGTTATAACCCTTTAAACACATGGATGCAAATTAAACAAATGGCAAGCCCTTGTAAACTTTATTCTCACTTATAAAAAATAAGATTAACATATGAACAATTTGATGGAATGGATTCTATTACATTCTAGTGAAACTGTATGACATACAGTAAATAGTACAACAAAAATAAAAAAAAAATATATAACAGAAGACTTCAAACCACATACCAAAAGTATAAACCTTGTCACGAAAATATACATATTTAAAATGTATTTATGCAATTATTCCTGCTATTTTATATATTGGCACTAATAAAATCTATTACTCAGACCAGTTTTACTTAACAGAGCTGTAAACTTAAAAAATATTTTTTCCCAGTTTGATACACTTTTGATCATTCTTTGATCAAGTCTGGAAACATGCCTTCAGTAAGAGCTTTGTTTATTGTATTAAAATTAACTTGGGGCTATCCACTTTCATAATATCTACATTTACAGTGTTATTCACTCAGCTGCCTAAGGCAGCTGAGTGAATAACTGAGCCGAAGTGAACAGAGCCTAACGACGTTCAGCTATTCACTCCGGCTCAGTACGGCTGATTTCAGCCGTACATCGGCTGAAATTAGCCGTACATCGGCTGAAATTAGCCGTACATCGGCTGCCTTCGGTCAGCCGAACATGCTCTGCATGTTCAGCCCAGCCAAAGTGCAGAGGGATTTCGAATGGATCTGGATTGGCTGAGCCAAAGCTCCGTCAACTCACTCGCTGCCCTTTGCCCCTATTCTCATAGGTACCTCTGTGGTATCGAGCAGAATAGCAAATAAGTGAAAAGAATGAAAATACATTTTAAAAAAAGGTTAAGGAATTATGTTAAAAATTATCCAAACTAGGAAAATTTAAAATAAAAGAAAAATATTTTAAATAAAAGAAAAAAAACAATTGGGCGGAGCTAACAGTGACAGCTAGCTCCGCCCAACTGTTTCCTATTGACCGGCACCGCCTAGAGTCTTCTAGCAGGTCTCGGCCAATGAATAACAACTGCGCGGAGCCAGTCGTGATGTTATGGCCGGCTCTGCCCAGTTGTTATTGTTTAATGACAGATCAGCGTCCCTAGGTCATTTGGGGTATGCTGGTCTGTCATTACAACTGGCTGCATGCTGCATGCTCTGCGTGTTCAGCTGAGCCGAAGTGCTCGATCGCTGCCGTTTGCCCGTATTCACATAGGGGCCGAACGGCAGAGAGTGAAAAGCTGAATGCCACTGAGCGGCATTCGGCTCATTTATTCTGCTTGGTACCTCAATAAAAATAGTAGAAAAAAAAAGGTTGAAAAAATATTTTCAAACGTAAATAAATAGTAAAATTAAAAAATATAATAAAGATATTTAAAAAGAATGTCACCATCGATAGAAAATTATATTTTAATGTTCATAAATCTATATATTCTTCCATAAATAAATAATTTATTAAAAAAGCAAG
>NW_017307791.1:172400-217540 GCF_000935625.1 Nanorana parkeri
ATATATATATATATATATTACAAATATTTAGTGATGCGCATCACTGTAACATTATAAGCTGGGTAACTGGCAACTAGTAAACTGAGTCACACTGACCTTAAATAGATTTTTTAACCCTACACTAACGACAAAGGATTGTTTTACCAGTTGACAAATGTAGAATTAATTATTAGTGTACATGACTTGATCCTAACATAGTGACCTTCACCTCTCCAGCTTTGTAAAAGTACATCTCCAGAGACTTGGTAAACCTTACAGTAGATGTAGTACACTGGAAGCAGGAGTGCTCCATCCCAGAAAAAGACTACGGTGCTATTGTATGAAAGATAGAGCAAAGCAACAAGAGGGCAGCAAAAAAAAAAAAACACACAAAGAATAATGTTGATAGCTTCTTTTTTTCTTATCCACTTCCCTTACTTTAATCTCTAGCGGACATTACTTTTTTATACTTTTCTGTTGTAATTTAAAGTTGATAATTGTATATAAGCATGTGTATAGCAAGAGTTTATTGATCATGTTTGAAAATACCCATATACACTGTAGGCCAGAAAATCTGTTGTCTGTTATTACTGTTTATTAGTTAGAAAACTCTCATTTATGTGCGTTTTTTAATTACTAGGGCCCGGACTTCTCTGAAGCCCTACCTAGCTGACATCCACCTGTTCAGCAAGAGTACTTCAGTGACCAGAAAGGGCAGTTTCAATGGATAGGATGCATGCAGGTTAACAGGGTCAGAGAAGTTGTGAAAAGTCATGGAATTCAAGTCCCTAATAACAAAGTAAAACAAATCAGAGGCACACAGGGAAACTCTGCCATCCACCTGAACATATTTATAGCCAAAACCTTTCCTTGGAGTTTTGGATACAGTTAGGAAGAGTCATAACCCATAAACTCTTAAACAGAAGAAAAAAAACTCAATCACCCCAATAATCACCCACAAAGTTCATACAAGAACCATAAATTATTTTAAAAGATCATAAAATCATTAAATGATGTGTCCCATATGAATTGTTAGAAAGCATTTTCCGTACACTCATCAATTCTTGTTGTTACTAAATTCATATATTTTTAAGCTTGTGCCAACTCTTCAAACTGTGTAAGTAGATATTCCAAAACACAGTCCATCATGATTATTATACCCCAATGGATCCTTGAAAGCTGAACACGATTAGTGGCATATGGGACATATAATCATGCATCCTCCATCACATACTGCAGACACGTGTACTCAATCAATTCCAGGATGTATGTCTCCCTCCTTTATATCCTGTTATTTGTGCCCATACTTCATACAAAGAAGGATTTTAATTGCAATATCATTGTCCATGTCTGAATATAAATTGGTTTATAGCACAATATATTGAAAATGTCCCATACCTTATTGCTTGTATGTTCATAAACCTGTAGTCAAGCTTCAGTACTCCCCTACTCAGCCAACCGGCTGGCAGGTATTCTGAGCCACATGGTATGCACGTGCATACAGTAGTTAAGGGTTCTGGTCCTGCAGGACATCACACTGGCCATGTATAAATATAAACGGGCTCTTACGCCATTATAATGGGAATGTCCCATACATTAGTGCCTGAATGTCCATGGACCTGTAATCAGACTTCAGGGTTCCCTTACTCAAACAGCCGTCTGGCAGGTGTTGTAAGCCACATAGCCTGCATGTACTTACTCCTGTACTCAAGTTCCTCACACATCCACGTGATGTGATGCCGTTGATAGTTCTAATAGTAGCTCAGCCATGCCACATATCGCAGTGCAGCCACAGGACAACCGGGAGCCATTGTACCATGTCAGGGTCCCCATAATTTGCCCTAACGTGTTTCCTCCTTGAACAGGACTTCTTCAGAGGGAACATGAAGAGTCAGAACCACTGTCAAGTTTTTATTGCTGTCTGGGTCCTGGGTGGGGAAGTTAATCCTCTATCTGTCCTGATGACCACAGTCAGCATGATAGAAAGTGAGGGGAATGCCAATGTTTTGAGGGTTTTAACCAGAAAAAGAGGTGTAGGGAACTCTTCAAATGGGGACATCTGTTCTGGTGACAACTGTCTAAGAGGAATTGCCCTCACTTTGAAGAGGTTTCCCCAGTGAAACAAGGGCAGTAAAAAATTAACTGACAAGAGTTTGCACTCTTTCCTTAGTTTTGGCTATACATATTGTACACTTTAAGCATATTTTGAAATAGAAGCATGTATTATCAAAGTTTTGAGAATCCATAAATACAAGATATCAAGACCAATGCAACTAAATCACAGCTTGTCTTACAGACATTAGAAGTAACATAGACAGAAACTACTGTTATCAGAGCTGGATTGCCCCCGAGGCATTTTTTGGTAAAGCTCCTAGTGCTACAAAGTTTCGCTTTGCCATTGGTCCAAGCAATCCACAGAGCTCACGCCTCTAACAAAGAGTAGAGGCTGCAACAGCTCTTGCCTCAATAGTTAGCTTACACAAGCAGTGTGGAAGCCCGCTGCTGTGTAACCTAACTATCTGTGAAAAACTGGATGACAGGTTACACAGCGGGGAGGCTTTCCCTGCTGTGTAAACTGTTACAAGCCGCTGAATGGAGAAAAATCTGTCAGCTTCAGACTTGAAGCTGGCAGCTTTTTCCTCCATAATACTAGGTAAGGCTCTGCCTCACCTGCCTCCCCTGACCGCATGTCCCTGTGCTATACCTGTGAACAGTTCACATCATATTATTATTTAATTAATCATAAAGACCATACTGCTTTCTGTAGTGAGGCACTTGAGTTTGGACAGAGGCTTAGGAGAATTTACCTGGAGAGACCTTCAGTGGAATTTTTTAATTGCATCTTTTTGTATGGTATAGCATAAAATCACCCTTATAATAGGAGTTATAACTAAAATATTCGGTTAAGATAAACCCATGAAAATGTGCAATATACCTCTGTTAAAGCCCAATTACACCCAAACCTTTTTTCAAAGTTTTCAAGTAAGGAAGGATCAGAGCCACTGGTAGATTTTTACTGCAGTTAATGTCACCAGTGAGAAATGTCTCCCATGTGGACATGGAGTGCAGCAAAACAATCCCAGCATGATAGTAATAAAAATAACCCGATGATGGTTCTATCCCTTTCCTGTGTGTCATTCTAGTCCCATTGAACAAATGTTTCTCTCATTTCTTGTCCTGAGGCTGCACAGGAAGTGAGGTGACATTTCCCCAGCAGTGTCACAGACAATAATAAAACTTGACAAAAGTATTTCCTTTTCCAAGTCTGTCTAAAACAAAAAAAAACTAAAAAAAATGGGCTGAAGTTGGCCTTTAAAGGTATTATTAGCTTTTACATTACCAGAGTCCCACAGATCACCACAAAAAGTCAAAACAAACACAAATAAATGGTTAAAGAAAAACATCAGAGCAAAGCCAAAACAAAAAAAATCTGACACCGGGGAAGACATGGAACTGACTTGAATTGACAGACACAGATAAATATCTTGGGCAGCTGTGTAAAAATAAGGGCGGCTCTGTAATTACCTGTCTTTTTGCTCTTTATCTAACCTTTCAAGAAGATTCTAATCTCTATATTTTGACAGACAAATAATGCAAATGGAAACACTCTGTCGTTAAAATCCTCTCACCTTTAAAACAATCCCTTTGATTTGAGTTAAATAAAACTTGCGCTAATACTAATCTTTGTTGCGTATAGAAAAACATCAGGAAGACCCAGCGGTGATTTCATTTAAAGCCTGCTATTCATTGCACATAAAAGGAAATAGTAATTATAGTATAGGATACTTACAAAAAATGCCATTGTAATGGGTGTACAGTAATGGGGCTAATCTATGAAACCTGGCACAGCGGAAAACTGAACCCCGGCAAACAGCCAAATACACTGATGAACTACATATACAAGGTTGTTTCACAAGCCAAGGATTTATATTTCTAACCATCCTTTCCCAAGATTTACACAGCTCTGGCAGCTAAGCAGCCTGGAGACGTGACTTTTCTCTACTGCAGTTTTGTAATATAATTAGGTCTTGTCCCTGCCCCTAGCCGGTGACTAGGCAGTGAAGAAAAAACAACAGAAGGATGACCGACTGTCTGTCACTCCCTTCCTGTCAGCATGCCCCGTTAGCACATTAGACTGCAGCTTGCCTGACTGGCTTCCAGACCTGGCCCTCCCTCTTCCAGGTCAAAATCAGGATTGCTGATTTTAAAAGTACACCTAATATTGTTTTTCATATGACTGGCGTTTAAATTCAAGAACAAAAATACAATATATTGCAACTTTCCAGCCCTTAAATTAGGTGATTGCATTGCATTACTTTTCTGTTTTTCAGACTTTTTTTTAACCTGGTTATAATGCCAGTAATACACTTCCTGTCCTAGTAACAATGCTCACTCACCATACTGTAATTGTGGGGAAGCAGCGTTGTTACCCTAGGAAAGAACTAGAGATGTGTAAATGTTTCAAAACACCCTGCTGATTAGTCTCTTCATTGGTCTATGTAACAAGTGAACTTCTCTTTAGGTATGCACATTTATCAGAAAAAAACATTTTTGGGGCAAAGTGTCTAAACATGCCATTTCTTTTTTTCTGACCTGATCACACACTACACAGGCTACCCCCACACTGCAAGGTTCTTGTGAGGCGGCTCTGAGGATCAGGTGAATATAACTTTGTTATTTTCCTTCCTAGACCAAAACAAACACTTAACCCTTGCTGTGTTGTGGTATCCCCACTTCAAGGGTTAATAAAAAAATTCCCCTGAGTTCTTCTTTAATGAAAACGTGTTTCTCCAAGGTCATTGCTGAATTGCCACTTTCTTTCCCACTTTCCTTTTCAGAGAGATGTTGCAAAGAGGACACAAGACATGTAATAAGCTGGTAGCAAGAAAAAAACACTGAAAAAAAATAATTTTGCTAAATATGCTCCAATTTTGTGTATCTAGTCCAGGAACCCTCATACCCATGGCCAGTGGCAGGGGTTAATGTTGAAACATGTATGGGATCCAGAGATCAGCACTACTGGACCCATTTTCACATTCTCACTCTATGCAGAATGTAGCAACAAACAACTGAGAGTGCTTAGAGTTCCCTGGTTGCCAGGCCAATGCTTCACTCCAGGAAGACACATTTTCGGGGAGCAATCCCTTTTTTAAAGCCTGGTTTCCTGGCTGGTTCTTTTTAAGCAGTCTGAATAGGCAGGTATTAACAGTGTTAACTGCCACCACTGGCCATGGCAGGAGGGTTCCTGGACTGGATTTGGAGGATAAGTTTGGGCTGAGAATGAGCCTTTTTTTGCATTACACAATTATGAGTACATTTTTGTCAGTTATTTTTTCCCAAAATGTAATTTTCACTCTATATCAATGCGCTCTTTACCCTTTGTACTTCACGTTTCCATTATTGGTGGTTGTTTCTGGCCTGTTTTTTTAGAGAGCTGCAAAATGTGTGTGGTGCCCTGATGGGATCTTACTATGGGACACATTTATATCATCCTGACTTTCCATTCTCTACCCAGGGCCGGATTAAGAGCATCATGGGCCTGGTGCTGTGGATTTTGGTGGGCCTTTTTATGGAAATGTCGACGGTCACAAGGGCCCTCTTCCTCCTGTCCGGGCTGTAATTTGTAATCTCTCTATAGCATAGAGTCAGTGGTGGAGCACTAGGGCCTGGCTGCAGCTGGAAGTTTGGTAGATCAGCCACTGACTCCAAGTTGTAGAGAGACTACAAATCTCAGCAATACATTGTATAGCTGTGCAGAATATCGCCAACTATAGAGGACTACATATCTCAGTAATACATTACACAGCAATGCAGAATACCATTAGCTATTGAGGGCTACAAATCCCAGCAATAAATTATACAGTAGTGCAGAATAATACTACCAACTATAGAGGACTGCAAATCCCAGTAATGCATTATACAGCAATGCAGAATATCGTCAACTATAGAGGACTCAAAGAAGGCTGTTCAAGCTCTTTGGTGGACAGTGCAGGCTCTTAGGGGACCAGTGCGGGCTCTTAGGGGACCAGTGCGGGCTCTCATGGGGCCAGTACAGGCTCCAGGTGGTCAGTGCAGGCTCCAGGTGGTCATGCAGAGTGACACTGATGGGAGTGGCTCTATTCAGGCGGTGACTGGTCACAATCAGGCACATTAGAGGGCTGCTCGCTGGGGCCTCTCGGGGCCCTAGTGAGGAGCAAGTGGCCCTCTAATATGCCTGAATAGAGGGACACCACTGCCTGATTGATCCGGATTGCCATCGGGCCTATTTGCAGGGTCGGGCCTGGACTGGCTGCTCCACCCACCACTATGTTAATCCTGCCCTGTCTCTACGTAAGGTCTGAATGTCTTTTTGCACAACTGATATTTTATTTTGGCCTGTCTTTTTACTTTTCTCCTAAAATTCCCGACATGTCAGCATTCAGACTGGGAGGGGGAGGGGGTAATACTATAAACACATTTTCTTTATTGAATGTACAGTGGTGTGAATCTAACAAATGGATATTTCTCACTGGAGGAGAAAGCACAAAGGTGATTTTATATCTGAACTGCTGTTATATCAGAACCTCATGTAATGTCTGTCAGAGGCCTAATATAATACCTGGTAGAACAGAGTTTTGTTTTGGCATTAAAGACATTTACCACATATATATTATATTTCATCTGTGTGTTTAGCTGTGTGTGTACACTGTTAAGCCAACATTTTCTTCTCTCCTCTACACCATAATAATGTAGACACAACTGGCCAAAACCTCACCACAGGAACTAGTATCTGGTCATGCAGCACCTCACATGTACCTTTTACATGCACTTGGATTCTTTTTTTAACACTTTTACATTATTGTTACTATAACAGAAATGACAACCGACTGAAGCCCACAGGCCTCCATAGAGGGGCAACAGCAAGTGAACTTGTCTCTACAGCAGCAGCTTCAGACCCTGTAAGCAAGGCAGATGGTGGCAGAAGAGACAACATCTACATCTCAACAGCTGTTCGAAGAAATTGTCCCTGGGGGATGATGTTGAAGCCTGCCTTGGCTTCTTTAGAGAGTGGCTAAATGGGAGAAGCTTTTTTTAACATAAGAGCCTACTTTGGCCTACCACCTCAGGAAGCCAATGAGTATCCTAAATTCAGAGAAGAAATCCTAGCCAGCCTGGGCGTTACCATGGCTGTTCTTCACATTGGAATAGGAACTTGTGAAGTCCTGAGATGTGTGATTTGTTCACCTTACACCTTACAGACAAGTGGTTGCAACTTAACCCTGCTCACATTGAGGATCGAGTGGATGGTGACCGTAACCTCAGAGCCATGCTGGTTAAAATACAGTGGTGCATAGATAAACTGGTGCCCTTTTGGAGCAACATACTGCTACAAAAGACTAAATCCTGGGTCTCCCCTCTGAGCCAGTAACCCCTGTAACAGGAAAATATCAGCTTTGGTAAACTGGTTCCTAAGGAGGGGAGTGAGACACCCATAGGTGCCAAATCTGAAAGGCCTCCTAGCCCCAAAGAAGTCTCTCTCTTGAAAGAGACACATAATTTTATGTGATGGTGGTGCCTCATATTACATAAGTCTATTAAATGTGACCTGGGGAGGCGTATGTCACTGTTTGCCAGTTCTCACAGCACACCTAGGAACTGAGACTGGAAGCCGGATATGTTCAACCACTATAGACTGATACCCCATAAAACTCAGGAAATCTCACCTTGGTCCATACTAGTCTGGTGGACCCTGCCAAGCATGGCTCATATGGAATGGGAGTACATTGTTTCTGAAGTAAATGATGGCACTTTTTTGGCTGCACTTGAGGGGAATCTTGACACCTCTACATCACCGGTACCTAATAACTTCTCACTAGAGGTCATGGTTGGGGAAACTTCACCTTTGAAGGAAATGACACATATGCCCATGTGTAACAGTGGGTGCCTGTTCCTGGGTACCACTGTGTCACAATGTAGTCAGTAAGCCGATAAAATTGTAGAGGCTGGAGTCCAAAAGTCTTAGCAGGGACGTTTACTGTACTCAGTGGCAAACTTCACACACATCACTGAGTCTTCTCAAGCCATCCGATAACAAAAAAAATGTATAAACAAAAAGCCTATTTCTGTCAGAGATCTACCTCAACATATAAAGCATTTTCACTCTCTCTGATTAAAGATGCCAAGCTAAGCTTTTAAACACCTGCTAAACAAACACAACATTTTCTACATTTTCTCAGATCTCTGTATACCTCTAGTGCAGCAGCCTGGGAGGTCTGTGTTGATCTGTGTTTCACAGTCTCTCTCTCTCCAGTGACCTGTTAGCTGCATCTCCTTTTAAAACCTACTGTCCACATGCTGTTTAGGTGAGTTAACCCATTTTGTAACTGACTGCCTGTTTCAATCTATTGCTAACATAGCAGCCAGCAATTACCTCACCCCATGGCCAGTACAATCTGTCACACCGTGCTTTAGGGAAGATCTTGAAACTGAACAGTGGCAGGATCCCAATTCAGCAAATGCATGGAAAAATATATAGGGGTCTATTCACGAAGCTGCCGAAGGATCTGGCCATAGCTTCGGCCAAATATAGTTGATCAGTGGGATACACCAAGAACCAGAGGTTAGTCTGGTATACCCCATTTTGCAGTATGCCATGGCTTTCTGTATCATAGTAAAAAGAACATGAGCAAGTTGTGTAGCAGCTGGTGGTTCCACAGTTTCACACGAGGATGGAGTTGGATCTGCCCATTCTAATATGATAGTCATTTAGAAGTATAAAAAACAATAGAACAGATTGAGCAGCATGTTTTTTTCTGTCCTGGTATTTACAAAGCAGTTGAGGAGTATTGTAAATCCTGCCCTGAGTGTCAAATGAATGCACCCCAACCACATTTTTGAGGTAATACCCTTGAATAAATGAATTCCCTTTTGAGAGAGTTGCTATGGATCTAGTTGGGCCACTGCTAAAGTTCATCAGCACATATTGTTAGTCTTCGACCTTGCCACCTGGTATCCAGAAGCTTTCCCTCTCAGGTACACATAGTGAAAGAGTTGTTCCATGTTAATTCCCATACCAGTATTAATTGGGAAATTCTGACAGACCAAAAGATAACCAAAAGAGCTGTGTCAGGGGTTAAAAAGTACTCACCTGTGCACCTCAGCATACCAAGGCTGGTAAAACGGTTCAATAGAACCCTGAAATGTTTCCTAAAAAAATGAATTGATAAGGATGGAAAAGAAACTTCCTGTTACCATACTTAATGCTTTTATTAAAGGAAAAGCCAAACTTATTTTGGGAAACCTGTGAATTACAGGAGCAACAGGCCACACCTCACACAAGTGTAATCACACACATTGCTCAGATGCAGGATAGGATAGCAACAGTTATGCCAATAGTTCATATGCAGCAGGTCAGAGTTTATAACAATTCTACTAAAATCATAACCCTTAAACCGAGAGAAAAAGCCTTCATTTCTGGCAAGTGGCAAAGAGAAAATCAGTGCTGTCAACTGGAACAAGTCCAGGATTTGGGTTCCAGCATTTAAGGTGTGTGTGTGTGTGGGGGGGGGGGGGGGGGAGCAATTAAAAATTGGCACCAGCCAGTATAAAGAAAAAGGGTTAGCACCTTTCTAGGGATTGTAGGATACTACTGCTGGAATGTGCCTATCTTTGCTGCTATAGCAGTTCCCCCTACTGATCTCACCAAAGTGACCATGTTTACCATGGTGAAATGGGAAATTAAAATGCACAGAGGGCTTTTCAGGAGCTTAATGCAGTATTGTGTAATGGATCAGAGTTAACTCCAGAAAATAGTTTCTTGTGCAAACCGATATCCCTGACATTGGCAGTCTTATCTCCAGAAAGCTCAGAGCAGAGGGGGGGGATATGTGAAGAACTGTCTGGCAGGATTGTGAACAGTCTACATGTGTCACCTTGCTGTTTTGTTTGTTCATGCTGTGGACTTTCTGTACAAAGCTGATATGATGCACAGAAACTGTGCTTCGTGTTTGTTTGCTGCCTTGCTAAATAAAAGTGCAGGACAAACCTGTCTAGACTGTTCCTGGGTGTTCCAGTCTTGTGCAAGGTTTACCACTGCCATTACCAGTTGAGCGCACCCCCATTATACATAAAGAAAACATTCTGCTTCTATTATCTTTGTTCAATTTTAAATTTATAGCGCGCTAACAGTAACGACTGTATCCCAAAAACGCAAACATGGCTTTAGTTTAAGCTATACAACAGTTATTTTTTGTCGTTTCTTTTATTTTTCTTTTACAATGTTAAAATACATTTTTATTACAAGACATAAAAATAAATAATTTATTTCAAAGCTTAGTCTTTGTTTCCCCCCAAAAAACAGTAAGTGTTAACTTTGGATACCATTGCTTTCTGAAATGTTAGTCTACTTTGGGGTTATTTTGTTACATGAAAGTTTTAGTAAACAATCAAGGCACATGTGAGGTTAGTTTTAAAGTTTTCTGTAGTTTATGTACATAATCTGTACATCAACAGTCCACTAGATACTACCTAAAATCAAGAGAGGCAAGTCAGAGACAGATTATGTTTCGTAACAATAAAGGACATAGATAAGATAATCCATTCCCAGGCTGTACTATGTCAGCGATCTACTCGACCCCTCTCTGCCTCTCGTTTATGTCACCTACCCATCCAAGGGGACCGAATGAAACAAAACAAAACCTAAAAGAAATACAAAACACAAAATTGAGAAGACATGATAAAAACAAAATCAACACAAATTAAAATATGAGAAAATAAATAGAACGAAGTAGAAAAAATAATACAGAAAGAAAATACAATTAAAAAGCAAGCCACATTCAGGAGAAAATGCTAAATGTTTAAAATAAAAAAAGACATATATATATATAGAGAGAGAGAGAGAGAGAAAATATACCAAACACAAATGATGAAATAAATATATAAAGAAATCAATAAATATGTATGGCAAATAGAAATATTGAAATATAAATTAAATAACAGGATATGGAACAATTGTGCGTTTTCCTCCTATGCAAATGAGGACAACAGAACTGTTAATAGGATGAAGCAAAGGATAACAAATCCATACATGTGACTGTCAGGATTTTGTATCATTCCAATCCAGACTGTAAAGAAAAGGTAATACACGGGACTCAATTTTTATCAAATGCGTTCAAAGTAATGAGATTATTTCAGATTACATAAATATGACTTGCCATCTGCCTAACCATTTGTTAATTATACTTTTTCCATGTTTCTAACATATGAAAAGGCACATATATGTAACACCAAAGCAAAAGTAGCACTAATGACATGTTCATCCCTAGAATGGTCAAATTTTGGGTCCTTTAGCTGTTGTTTAGCTATGTGTACCAGCATAATGACAAGATATGCAATGACATTTTCCTATCAGCATATAACTCTGTTCTTTGATGTACAGTAAAGCAAAGGAGTATTTACAACTATAGAGCATATGCGATGTTACGCATTACACTTATTTAAAGTGAACCTGTGTCTAGACTATAGCCATTAAAGTATTTATTAGGGTTATTCACTATTGAACCTAAGGATACAGCCATAGCTTCTTCTGATCCTTCGGCTCTGTTCAGCCGCCGGAGCCCTTCGGTTCAGTTTCAAATGACCTGGGGATGCTGATCTGTCATTAAACAATAAAAACTGGGCAGAGCTGGCCATGATGTCACGGCTGGCTCCGCCCAGTTGTTATTCATTGGCTGGTTCTAGCCGATTCCGGCCAATAGGAAATGGTTGGGCAGAGCTAGCTGTCACTGCTAGCTCCACCCAATTGTTTTGTTTTCTTTTATTTAAAATATTTTTGTTTTATTTAAAATTTTCCTATTTTGGATAATTTTTAACATAATTTCTTAGCCTTTTTTAAAATGTATTTTCAATTTTTTCACTTATTTGCTATTCTGCTCGGTACCACAGAAGTACGGAGCAGAATAGTCAAGCCGAATGCCTATGTGAATAGAGGCAAACGGCAGCGAGTGAGCTGACAGAGCTTCGGGTTGAGTTGAACTCCTTCTGCACTCCCGCTCAGCAGAGCATGTTTGGCTGACCGAAGGCAGCCGATGTACGGCTCATTTCAGCCGATGTACGTCTGAAATCAGCCGTACTGAACTGGAGTGAATAGCCGAACGTCATTCGGCTCTGTTCACTTCGGCTCGGTTATTCACTCGGCTGCCTTCGGCAGCTTTGTGAGTGACCCTGTATTTGTTCTTAACAAGCAGTAAAAGCTTTAAAACAAGCTGTCACAGACACTGTGGAGAAATTCATCCACAAAGTTCACTACAGAGATACACGTGTGTGAAATCACATAACTCCATTTTACTAAAACTGCTATATTTCGAGTGCAAACTCTAAACTTCTGATTTGGGGTAAAGGTGTGATGTGTTGTAAAGGTGTATGTACGGCATGTATAAGCCCTTTACACAAGTACTACCTGTGATTCTGCCGCTGCTTACATTTCAAACATAGGTCTTTGTAAGAAACTACTGGTCTTTAACAGTTGCATTCTAAAAGCTACCAGCTGTCAAACCCTTGTGTACCAGTGAACATAGGGAAGGATAGACTCCTTCCTTGGATTCACGGGTGGGTGCCGGGTCTCTCTTTTACCCTACTTTACACCATCTCTAGATCCATTACCATGCTCGCCACTCTGACCTTGGTGTCTCCCCAACCCATGTCCAGCAGTTTTCTGCTGCTTGTGACTGGTGGCATCACACTTTAAACTGATGGCAGCATTTGGAATGATACAGTATGCTGAATAAAATGAAATGCTCAACTAGTCAAATAAATTACAATGAATAAGCCTGATGTGTAACATTTTGTTCATGTCTGTGTGATTTTTTTCATGCTGTTACTGCAAGGGAAGACCTTACTGACATTGAAAAATGGCTCCAGCTGCCAAGATAGCTCAAGGGAAAGCCTTGCCAGCACAGGGTAACACTGGCCTGTGCTCCTATCAGGACTGTGGAATATATGTACTCAGTAAAAATACAATATATTACAGAAGACATTCTCTAGACGGAGAATGGAAAATACAGCTTTGTTACTATTTTAAATATTCAGATGATATATAAATGGACAAAGTAGATAACAATTCATTTGGAAACAAAAACATTTCTGCTTCTTAATTGTAGGCCTTGTTTATACTGATGTCAAAACTGACCAATGACTTGGTATAAATCATGCTGGGAAAACAATACACTGCTGCTAATGGAAAAGATGCAGAAACCACAGAATTTTACTCTATAAATGAATCATTTAAAGGACCGCTGTAGCGGAAGATATTGCATTCTGGTAATTGTATGGGGTTAATACCTGTAACGATAGGATTTAGTACATTAATTCCTTTTTTATTTTATTTCACAGGCCTATACAGTATATGTTTCTACATTTACATGCAGGCCATGCTGTCCAGCAGAAGTGAGAATTACTAGGGTGGGGACAAACCATATAACACTTCTGTGGGTGCATACAACGCTCATCTTTTATTCATGTGGTTTAAACTTTTTCTCCAGAAGAAATTTTTTTAGCTGTCTCTGTTTAAAAAGTGTTAGCTAGGGTAAGGTTTTAATTTATTTGTCACTTACTAAAAGTCCATTTAAAACTACAAATCCACCTGAGGCAGAATGCCGCTGTGTGATTTCACTGCACAAAAAACAGCAGTATTGCTTTGTAAAAGGAAGTGGGGAAAATGGATTCACAGGTAATAAAACTATTTTACAGGATATGCTCAGTAAAACATCTGCGGAGTTATTTTATTGACAGACTGCAGCATTTATGTAACTTATTATTGTGCCCATCATTACATGTTCATGATATAACACCTTTAGAAGCAGCAATGCGTATAAAATCATGCCTTCATTATACAGTCTTTTTTTAAATACTTTGCTTTTTAGGTATAAACAAATATTGTGAGCTGTTGCACCCATTATTCTGCCTGCTAATGAAAGGTTAAATCTGATTTATTGGTATTAATTATTGCACAATATTACTCTTTCTTATATTGTCCATCTATGTAAGCCAGTTGCTGTTTTAAAGTTTTTGCCAAGATAGTTTCTTACTGACCTCACTATCTTCCTAAGGCAATGAACTTATTTCTGGACATAGTTGTTGTTATAAAACGCAGCCTTGATCTTTTAGATTGGGTTTTAAACATTACTTGGAAAGGTAAAATGTAGTTAATATTCACAATAAGTTATATTTAGTAAATTTATGGCATGCGTGTCAGACATGGAGGCATGCTTCAATTTAATGAAATCAACTATCAGTGTTTTTTACATGTTAAAATAACTTTGCAATAAAGATGAAAGACTTACTAACTATGTTAACTTTTTTCAACAGAGTTGTTGATTTTTTTCCGGTTTTGAAAGTTGAACTAAAATCAATATACACATGAAACATAAACCTTCACACTCTCTTATAAATTGACCATCTTTATTTAGGTTACACTTTATGATGTGGTCTTGTTGAAAACTGTTTTTGTACCAATAGAACATTTCTCTTTGAAAACATTTCTCCTTACTAAAGGTGGCCATGAAAGGGCAGTTGAATGCAGCTAAAATTATCGAGCGGCTCAGAAATCCAAAGCTACTGACAGCTGGGCGGAGCCAGCCGTCATCTCATGGCTGGCTCCGGCCACTTGCAGAGACAGATTAGCATCCCTGATTACCAGGTTACTTCTAGTGATTGACAGCAGCAGAGGGTGGGTGCAATAGCTAGTTTGCTCTTGGCTATTGCAAAGTGAAATAGCCAATAGGAATCTAGCCATGCAGTCCTATGGTGGCTTTTCCTGTTTTTTTTTAATTCTGACGGCAGCAGAACCGCCCGGCCAATAGAAAACAGTTGGGAGGAGCTATATGAGATAGGGACCTTAGATTGTAAGCTTCTTGAGGGCAGGGACTGATGTGAATGTGCAGTATGTAAATAACTGTGTAAATTGTCTGTGTTATATAAATACCAGTAACAAGTAAAGTAATAATAATTATAGAGCATAGTATTAAAAGGACATTACAACAAAATGGAGTAACTTCAAACTCAAGCTGGCCATACAGTAGTAAATTTACAGACGAAAGATCTTTCTTTAGTACCTGATAATGCCATCAGACACTTTACAAATGTTAAACGAAATTTCATTTTATTTTGGCATTCCATTTTTGAAAAAATTGAGTTTCTGAACAAAAAAAAACACATTCACTGTTAAAATTACATTCATTTGAGGAAAAAAAAATCCACCCTGCTCCTTCGATTTGTTTTATCACTACGGTCGAAATCGATCATCCATTTGACCCCATCAACTAATAGAAAGTCAAAAGAAAGTTCTATCGTACGAAAGTTCTTTCACAAATCTAAGCAGTGTATGGCCACCTTTACTTTTTCTGCAGACTTGAGTATGAGTATGTTTATTTTTTGCAAAGTCTTTTAAACTTGTTTCATGTCACTACCTTAAGGCACTATTGCATCTGGTGTATGAATCTTAAGTGTATCATCCTGTACACATCTCAGGTGAGAAATGTTTAAGGGTGGATACAAAATTCTTTGAATCTTGAACAATGACTATAGCGTATAATAGTCAGCCAACAAAAACAAAACTGTCTTAACTTATCAAAGTCCAAAGAAATAGCATTCCAGACCTACTGCTTATGTAGCAAGTTTAGAACTGCCAAGCGTCTGTGATCAGTCAACGTGTGAGAACTTCTGATTGCAGTATGGTGTATTTATAAGTCATTCTTTTAGTGCAATTGAGAAAGGATATGAAAATGTAGTCCACGTAAATGTTTTTCTTAGTATAAGATAGAATAACACTATCCATATAAATGATACATTTCATCACCCACAGAAGAGATGAGTTATATTTCTAATAATCATACAGAGGATCACAAAATAAAAACTAGGATCTTGCATTCAAAGCTTTTTTACTTTATTCATTTGATGTAACAGATGACAAATGACAGTCTTCACAATTGAATCAACCATTAAACCTGCCTAACCTGTACATGTCAGGAACTAGTGGGATAAGTTAGCATCACCAAAGGTGTCTGTTATGGCCAATTATTATGTTATGACCTGCTCTCCTGAATTGTATGTCATCTTGTGCAAGGTTGTAAAGACACCATTGGTTTATTAAAGAAATAAATTTAGTAAGAGCCTGTACATTCTAACGCACCCATATCGTAAGCCCTTGTCAGGTTTCCAGAACAATCTAAGCCCTTCAGGGCCCAAACACTTGTCATATATTTGGAAAGTATACATGTGTTGTCATCTATTGCTAGAGACAATTAACCCATTCATTTTAAACTCCTCCTATACATCAGTATATACTTACTCATTCACTCAACTTCTGGCTGGGTGATTACATGCAAAGCCCTTTCTTCTGTTCTGTATGTAACATGTTTTTGAAACTGAACCTAAGCTACATCCTACAGCACAGTCTCAGCTACAACCCTAACCCTAGAGCTACAGTCAATCAAAGCTCCCGAAAGACAGACATGTTCACTGACAAACATGAAAGCCTTGTGCCAGAGTGCACCTTCCCCCTAAATAGCATATAAATAAAATATTAGTGAATATGGCTTTAAATTGTCGCTAATACATGCATTTAGTACTTTAACCTTAGGTTCTCCTTTAATAAGCCAATGCAAAGAGAAATGATGATATGCAAAGATCAGTAACCCGTAACAACCAAGCGGATTTCACCTTTCTTTACCCAAAACAATTACAATTATTAGGAACATTTAAATATAACTACTGCTATAGATTACTGCATGTTACACGTAAATGTTTGACATTCACATCTTAGGGTTAGGGCTGTGGGCAGGGAGAAGGTTCAGTGCATCATCATTAACCACTGAAGGACTTCGTATCTCTGTACCTACTACCAACCTCAAATTTAATATTCAATTTTTATCTTCCTGAATCACATTGCTACTCGTATACAGTTTTAACTGGACCATAAACAGACACACAGGTGTTGAGTTACTAAAGGCACATAGTCTATTCACTTTGCTAGGCTTTGCAATTTTCCCTTAGCTTAGTGAATGAAGTGAAGCTTTTTTTTTAATTTTTCTTGCATGTGATTGGGTATTCTTTGGGAAATACATTTTCACCAGATTCAGTAAGCTAAAGGAAAATTCCCCTTCAAAGTACAAATTCCCTTGCAAAGTGAACAGCCTTTAGTAAATCAATACCTTAAAGAGGCTATCTATCATAAACCTTTTTTTTTTTTTTTCTAGGCAATGTGCCTCTGCTAATAAGCATTATTTTATGGTCCCTGAGAAATATAGATTAGATTTTTTTCATAGTTGTTTTTGTATTTTTTGTAGATATTTTGTTGATATAGGCAAAATATTGTTTCACATTTATGGTACAGCTAAATGTATGTGAAGTACCACCAAAAAATGCATCATAAGATCTCTATCAATATTAGATGGTACTGTTCACATTGCTTTGTTTTCCTCATGCAGTTCCAGTGCCATTGACTATAAGGTACTGAGGTTTCAGTATTTTATATTTTGAGTGTAGTTTCACGTAAATGTAACTGTACCAAAAGAGCACAAACCTGAACAAGGCTTACAGTGACACTAAACTCAGGCATTCAATCTTAAAAAATGCCTTCAAGTTCCTTGACTATTAACAAAAATGTATCTTATTTGTGTATCACTCAGCTGTAGATCCTCAAAGTTTTGTTAATAGTTAAGTTATTTGAATGCATTTGTAAGATTTAACTCGAGTATGGTGTCACTTTAAGTATTTCATCTGGACAATGTCTGTGATTTTCTATGACGAATGTTAATAATTTGTGCTCACATGCTTCTTGAAGTTATGGTGGTGTCATTACTTACTTAATTATTAATATTTCCTGAGAAATGGATGTGAGATGAAAACATTATTATGACTTAGCTGGACCATTTGCTGATGATTGACTTCCTCTCTATGGATTTTAGCATTAGTGTGGCCAATGAAAACTGCGCATTTCATAGCATTTACTGCTTCTGGTTTACTTTCACTATTATCATTGGCTAAATATTTGGTAAATTTCCACCTGCTTAATTAATTTAACTAAACTGTGTTCAAAAGCTGTATTTTTGCCACGGTTAGTTATAAGCATTGTAGAAATGTGTCCCAAATTATAAAGTTGTTTAATGTACAATTATAATTGCAGCGATAGTGCATACAGTAGTTACATTTGACAAGGGCCTAATAAAGTTTATGTTTATTGGTTATAAACTCTAATCAGATTATAAAAGCCAAGCTTGTTATCATGCATAAACCCTCTAATGAGGTGTTCAAACTAAGCTTTGTCATTGCCAACATATCTGACATCACCTTAGGGAAGATACAAAACCACAAATGTGTGAGTGTGTCACGCACAACACACTTTAATTTTGTTTTTCTGTTTGTTTTCTTTTGCCTGCTGTCCAAGATCTTTGGAGCAGGAAACATCTTTAGGGGTTGATTTACTTAAAGAGTAGAGAATGTTTACTTTGCAGGGAAATTTTCACTTTGCTTAGTGAATGAGGTGAAACTCTGTTGACAACATCCAATCATGCATACTAAATTCCTGTTTTGTTTTTTTCCATTTTCCTTGCATGTGATTAGTTATTCTTTACAAGTGATTTTTTTTTTACCATATTCACTAAGCTAAGGGAAAATTCCCATGCAAAGTGAACATACTTTCCTCCTTTAGTAAATGAACCCCATTGTGTACACAAAATTACCCTGCACAACAGTTCAAAAAGTAAAACAAAAAGGTAAATTGGGTTTTTCTGCAGGTGGAGCAACTCAACACAGGAGTTATGACTGTAGTCCCTTATTCTGTGGGCATATGAGTCACATTATTGTTTGCAGATCTGATTTGGCATATGCCAACTCATTCATTCGGTGGTAATTTATTATGCAAGATTATTCATGACCTTTGTTGCTGGTTTTAATTCACATTGTGCAAAAGTAATCTGTTTTAGATATATTTGTCTGTTTAGCAAACAACGTTTGACTTTCTAAATGAATAAACAGATGGTTTTGTTAAGGGCTATTGAAGCCAGACAAGGATTCTAGGATGGAAATGTGATATAATTTATCACAAGGCTCTAACACACTCAAACAGTGGGGAAGCTAGACATTCTGTTACTCGGGGAAAGGCTCAAAGTTGCTCCCCCCGAGGGTGAAGTTCTCCATCCACACACCCAGTGGTGCCCCTCCTAAAGTGGCACTCGGGGCACATGCCCCCCCCCCCTCCCAGCTTCAATCCTACAACCCCTGTCAAGAAATTTCACAGGAAAAGTCCATAAGGTTAAAAGGTTGGATTTAGTTATTTTTCCCAGGGGTATAACAACAATACTGGGGTGCCTACAAAGGACACAGCCATGCAAACTCTTGTGATAAAAGCACTTGGCATAAAAAGACATTCCTTCCATTGTATTGATCATACGTATCCAAATTGTATATGCTAATTGTATATGTGGCTAATAATGATAACTAAACAAACATTAACTAAAGGGTGAAGAGTTTGGGGAAGGCAGGAGAAGTGAACAATCTAGGACAACGTAGCTGAACTAGAAAGTGGGCTGAATTGGCGAATTTTTCCGAATTAGCTATTTTGTCCAAGATTATCACTTCTCCTGCCATCTCCAAACTCTTCACCCTTTAGTGAATAATGCTGTATATGTTTAATATAGTTTTTAGGTGTTTCACTCTCCATTCTTGGATCCTAAGATGGCAAACTATAACCCTGTTATTTTTTTTTTTCAAATGGCCCTGCAATGGTATTGTTAGTTTATGGGGTGACAGTAGCAACAGGCCAACTAGCTGATTGGCTATTCCCTGACAAATTCATTTCATAAGCTTAAAGTGTATGTCAAGCCAAAAACATTTTATTTTTGTTTTTAAATACAATGGGAAGAGCATTAGAACTCCTGCCTGTTTTTTACAGCTGTCCAGAGATTTTGCCTTACTTTTTGGTAAAACATTGTCACCAGATTAAAGACAATTAAACATCTCTCTATCAGACTCCTGGATACCGTGTTTCCCCGAAAATAAGACAATGTCTTATATTTTTTTTGGCTCAAAAAAACACACTAGGTCTTATTTTCGGGGTAGGTCTAATTTTTTTTTTCATGTACAACAATCCAAAATTAATGCAAATCCAAATTAAATAATCCAAAATGGCAAAGTTAAGAATATGGTGATCAGGGCAATCTGGGGTGCCGTACCTTTCCAAGAGCAATTTGGTAACCAATCGCTGGCCAGAATGAGCGAAGCGCGCTTTCACTATCGATTCCTCACAGGCGGAGTGCATTTGGTATCACTCCGCCTGTGACAAGAGCCGGTGCTATAGAGGAGGCATCAGCTTATGTGGCTCTGCTCCCTCCGCTGCTGCCTCGCTTGCTCTAGCACTGGCTTCGTTTCACCACCGATTCTCTCCCGCTGCTCTTCAAGTTTCCCCTTATGCCACCACCGTGCCCTGGGAATGGTCACAACTAGGTTTTATTTTCGGGGTAGGTCTTATATTTTAGCAATTCCCAAAAATAGAACTAGGTCTCATTTTTGGGGTAGGTCTTATTTTCGGGGAAACAGGGTAGCAGTAAAATCTCAACACGGCTCAAACTATTCTCCACTCCATCTAAAACTAAGAAAAACATTTTGGCTGGATATTTACTTTAAGGTTTAGTTTACAGAAACACAGATGGGACAAAACATGAAACACATTTAATTGGGCATCTCATCTACAAGGACATCACTCAAACTATGCTTCATGTATGTAATGTGTTAAAAGAAAAATGACCATATTTCCTATACCTTCCTGCATCCAACATAAACCATGTAACAATGCTGGGACATTTAACCTCTATGACTGCTTAAATCAGACCTTCCCTTCAAAACAATATAATTCCCAGGTAAATGTACCACTGCACCCAGATCCTAAAATTTTAAAAATTAAATATTTATTATTTTACTTACAATTAATTAAAATCACTTCCTGGTCTTTTGTGGCACTGGTGACATAGCGAAGGCTTCACATATGCCTCCTGAGAAGGCTATGTCACCAGTGCCTTCCAGGGAGATTTTATCAGTATGCTGTGAGGTCTCACGGGATTTTGCATCTTCATGAGTCTTCATGAGGGGGCTGAAACTTTTCCGGGAAGTAAAGGGAGAGAGAATCCTTTGTCCTTAATAGAAATGGCTGCCAGGAGAGGAGCAGGGGATATTCAAAAGCATATTGAGTTAATGGAAACAAAAGTCTGCTGAAGAGCAATTTGGTAACCAATCGCTGGCCAGAATGAGCGAAGCGCGCTTTCACTATCGATTCCTCACAGGCGGAGTGCATTTGGTATCACTCCGCCTGTGACAAGAGCCGGTGCTATAGAGGAGGCATCAGCTTATGTGGCTCTGCTCCCTCCGCTGCTGCCTCGCTTGCTCTAGCACTGGCTTCGTTTCACCACCGATTCTCTCCCGCTGCTCTTCAAGTTTCCCCTTATGCCACCACCGTGCCCTGGGAATGGTCACAACTAGGTTTTATTTTCGGGGTAGGTCTTATATTTTAGCAATTCCCAAAAATAGAACTAGGTCTCATTTTTGGGGTAGGTCTTATTTTCGGGGAAACAGGGTAGCAGTAAAATCTCAACACGGCTCAAACTATTCTCCACTCCATCTAAAACTAAGAAAAACATTTTGGCTGGATATTTACTTTAAGGTTTAGTTTACAGAAACACAGATGGGACAAAACATGAAACACATTTAATTGGGCATCTCATCTACAAGGACATCACTCAAACTATGCTTCATGTATGTAATGTGTTAAAAGAAAAATGACCATATTTCCTATACCTTCCTGCATCCAACATAAACCATGTAACAATGCTGGGACATTTAACCTCTATGACTGCTTAAATCAGACCTTCCCTTCAAAACAATATAATTCCCAGGTAAATGTACCACTGCACCCAGATCCTAAAATTTTAAAAATTAAATATTTATTATTTTACTTACAATTAATTAAAATCACTTCCTGGTCTTTTGTGGCACTGGTGACATAGCGAAGGCTTCACATATGCCTCCTGAGAAGGCTATGTCACCAGTGCCTTCCAGGGAGATTTTATCAGTATGCTGTGAGGTCTCACGGGATTTTGCATCTTCATGAGTCTTCATGAGGGGGCTGAAACTTTTCCGGGAAGTAAAGGGAGAGAGAATCCTTTGTCCTTAATAGAAATGGCTGCCAGGAGAGGAGCAGGGGATATTCAAAAGCATATTGAGTTAATGGAAACAAAAGTCTGCTGCAAAAAGTAAGTATGCCTTTTAATATTGTAGTTTTACAACGGTTTTAAAGGTGCAATTACTTTATTTTTGAGGATTGGGTGAAGGTCTACAAAGGTGCATACCTTTCTAAGCACAAATCCTTCTGGCTCTTATAGATTGATTTACTAAAGTTAAATAGGCTGTTCATTTTGCAAGGGAATTTGCACTTTGCAGGATCATTTTTTCTTAGTATATGTGGTGAAATTTCATGAATACCCATGAATACCTCACATGCAAGGAAAAAAAAAAGTATTTTTGCTTACACATGATTGGATGATGGAAGTCAGCAAAGCTTCATCTCATTCACTAAACTAAGAAGAAACCTCTGCTGCAAAGTGCAATTTACCTTACTATTGACCTTTAGTAAATCAATCCCTAAAGCTTTAATACAATAGGGATGCGTGTAGGGGGTTTTCATCACAATCAAATTATAACTTTAAAATTCTGATTTTACTAGGAACTGGAATTTCACAGTTTTTTTTATAAGTAACACATTTCCTTACTCTCAGATGTTTTAATCCATAAGGTCAATTTATTATTATTACAGGTATTAACATAGCGCCAACAATTTACACAGCACTTTACATCAGTCCCTACCTTCAAGGAGCTTACAATCTAAGATCCATATCTCACATGCATACATAGAGGGCCAACTAACCTACCAGCATGTCTTTGGAGTGTGTGAAGAAACCGGAGTACCCGGAGAAAACCCACACAGGCACAGGGAGAACATGCAAACTCCTTGTAGATAGTGACCTAGCCAGGATACAAACCAGGGACCCACAGTGCTGCAAGGCAGAAGTGCTAACCATTACACCACTGTGTTTCTCGTTTAGCTCTCCTTTTTAAAACCATCCTCTATGAACACACAGTCAACTGCATTAATACTGGTGCAAAGGGACTCTTTCTGTTTAATGAATGCAGCGTCAGTCATTAGAAGCTGCCATCACTAAATGATCTAGAGGTTCATACTGTTACTAAGAAATGGTGAGAGGGAAAAAATATATATTTTCTTTGCTTTTTGTGCCCTGATAGTTTACTAAAGGCAAATACGCTGTTCACTTTGCAAGTGAACCTTTACTTTGCAACACAATTTTGGCTTAGCTTATCTCCTTGTTAACAATGTCACACTTCAGAGGTGCTGAAGGGTGTTCTTGTGGTAAGCTGAGATAGGGCAAAATAATGGGCTGTCTACTGCAGATAAATCTCACTGAAAGAAGTGCATGCACCTTTTTTGTAAAATTGCTGCAGATATCCCATCACACCTAACCAGTATATCCACTGTCGTCTCTTTGTGGGTGCTGAAATGGCAATGGCAGCACACTGTCATCTTCTTAATCAAAATGCCTTTATTGACATTTAACATCGAATGAAGGGTCCCTTCAGCAGGCAATGTGATGTTTATTGCACAGATAAGAACACATTTAAATACACCAGGGAAGTCCCAAGAACCAATCAAAAAATCACTCTCCACCCTTTCTCACATCATAATGATGTCATATTCCTACCATTGTAACATAAATAAACCATGGTATCTGCGTGTATAATAGTAGAAGCTGGTGTCACCTCTAATGTACATAAGTGGGCGGCAGTGGGGTGGCTCCCTGCCTCTTGGTCGGGATACACCGCCTATGGCTGACAGCCTATGGCTGACAGGTGGCTGGATCCATCCTGGTCACCATGGCAAAGGTGGCCAGGACAGATGTTTGCTGCCATTTTATCCCTATTTTTTTGTACATTTCCTCTGCTGGTATATTGCCACTTATACCTGAGTCACATGTTTATAGGTGGTGACACCAGCTTACATTATTATACACAGACGTTATACCATGGTCCTGAAACATTGCATTGTTTCTGTGATATAAATTTCATAAAAGGCATTTTAATATAGTCTAACGTGTCCATGCCCCATTGCTCTCCTAACCCAAGGCAACCGTGGGTGGGTGCTGCAGTGAAAGCATATGGCACCGCCAATTAATCCATAGAAAAGAAAGTGATCAATGGCACTCCAAAATCCCTTGCATCAATTCTTCTTTATTGACATTGTACAAGTTGTTCACAATGTATGGCAACGTTTCGAACAATACCCGGTTTCTTCTTCTTCAGGCAAACAAAGTCCTCACTTTGTTTACCTGATGATGGAACCAGATATAGTTCAGAAATGTTGCCATACATTGTGAAACAACTTGTACAATGTCAATAAAGAAGTATTGATGCAAGGGATTTTGGAGTGCAGGTGATCACTTTCTTTTCTATGGATTGATTAGGAATATGATGGTGTGCTGGTGACTGTCCTCCTATGTTTTTTTATATATCACATCACAACACACTGCATGGTAATAAATGGAGGTGAAAATTCACTTAGAAAGGTAATCTCATCCAAGGAAAATAAATAAAACAGTATTTATGCTTGCACATGACTGCATGCTCAGAGTTTTACCACATTCACTAAGCTAAGTGTAAATTCCCTTGAAAAGTGAACAGCCTGTTTGCCTTTAGCAAATCAAATTAAATAAATCCAAAAAAAAAATCACATATCAAATAATAAGTGAAGGTTTTAGAGAAGAAGGGAATCCAAGTTGGACAAAGTATGTCACTATAATGACCTTAACTCTCCCTACATTGAAACATGTGCAGTTGCAATCTCATTCTACACGTAACAAGTTTAGCTTGAAGTGAAAGAAAGCAGATCCAGCAAAGTACATACATCAGTATGAAAGTAAACACGCAGCCTTTACACTCTACAGCTCACATCAGGTCCCCCTGTCTAGCAGATTTTAGAGGACATCTCTGCTGCAGAGCCCGTGCTGCAGCTGATGTGTTTGTTCTCTCTATTGATTAGTACAAACCAAGGACATAAAAAAAAGAAAACTGCAGCTGAAAGGCTGCCTTGCTCTGTGAGCAAGTCTGGCACAATTCATAATGCAGAGAAAAAGAGGTGGCACATCACAGAAGGACAAGTAAGTCAAGTGCAGATGCTGCAAAACCCTACAATTATCATCTCAGATGCAGCATGCACATGGACACATAGTGAGGGCCCACTCACACTTGTCTGGAGAGCTAGGTTTCAGCAAGGGCATACTGAAAAAAAATGTTTACTATGTGCCCATTCACACTACAATACAAATGTATTACATGTAAATACATGCTGCTGTAGACCGTGCTGCTGTGTGGGGACCTGAATCGAGAATACAGTATAGTTCACTCCAAATAAAGTTACAGAAGAACTCTAGGAAAAATCACAAACTTACCCTTGCAGTGGGGCTACCCCCACACTGCAAGCGTTAAGTGCTCATTTTGTGTAGGGGGCTCAAATAAAGCAGATCTACTTACCTGCTCCACCATCTTCCTTCTGGCTGCTAGACCAATCCCTGCAGTCTCTTCTCCCCTAGGCTCTAGTGGTCTGCTGACATCATCATGTCTTATGCAGGTCCATTGACTTGCATTAGATGTGCGGACACCAAGGGACAATGTACAGCCAGAGCAGAGGGGGAGAGAGGTAAGTGCAAACCACCGCAGGACTGAGGATCAGTTGAGTCAATCTGCATTATTTAAGACACCAAACAAAACATGCACTTAACCCTTGAAGTGAGGGGGTAAGTTTGTGATTTTCCTGGTGTTCTTCTTTAAAAAAATACACATGCAGCTTAGAGTACAGAAAAAAGAAGGCAGAAGGGCTTACACAGTCTCTTCTGCCACAGAAAGCCTGCCAATCAGCACTTGTTTTGCTTTTTTTCTTTATGTCCACTTTAACATATTTACTTTTGTCAAACCGTGGAGATCATATTGGGCCGAAGTCATTACGTTTGTCCTAAATTTGCAGCTAACAATAACAAAGGCACACAATTGATCTGGCTACAGATTTATATGGTTAACAATATAGGCTCAATTCACAAAGCTAAAACACCAGCATAAGGATACTTATATTCAAAAAAAGTGACAGTCATTTTTAGCTCTGTCCAATGAGGATTCAAAGTTACAGTCACATGGCTAAAAATAAAGATACTTATTCCTGTGAAAAGATGTGTTATTTGTTGTGAATTGAGCCTTAAGTATAGTAAATATAGAATGTAGTTTAGGTGCTTTTGTATTGTTTGCAAACAGCATGGTATAAGATAGAATTTCCCTATAACACATGCTCCAGCAGCTCTGGCTTTCATGACAATGCCATGCTTGTATCATTATTAATGTATTATGTGCTATGGGCAAATTAGAGTCTTTAATTATACTAAACTACAGAAGATTAAATGATCACCATAGCAATCAAAACCCCAACAGTACCTTTACTGTATTTTAGTGGATTTACACCGAGAATTGTTTGACTTTCCTATTACAGTCCTATACCTGTTCAAATGGATATTATATCTTAAGTAGTACTTAACTGTCTTAATCCTCTTTACCTTTTAAACTCAGCCTGGGGTAGCGTCATTTTTCTTATAATAAAACAATAACAGTAATTGTTGCTGTCATTAACACGTCTGTGCTTAAAAGCATCTATCTGTGTTCTCTAATTGTGCTTAAAAACTGTCAGACAAGTTCAATGTTGTGATCAACAAGTTATACATATTCTCATTAGACAAATATATTTTACAAAGTACTAATGGTAGACCAGGAGTAGGCAATCTTGGCCCTCAAGCTGTTGTGGAGTCCTGTTACAAGTCCCAGGAGTCATTGCAAGACTCTGACAGCCACAGGCGGCCACTGGGAGCAGCTGCATTTTACATGGGCTCTTTGTAGCCTGAGGAGTCACAGACACCCAGTGGCATACCTCAGCCCTGGCTCAGACTACTCCCCTGCCTCACTTGACTCTCCTGTGGGGAGAAAGAAGGAACTGTCGTGTGGGATCCTTGGAACAGTGAGGTCCAGGTCCTTCTCTGTGTCTCAAGGAGAGCTAAACGCAACCCGATGAGGAAGAGCTTAGCAGCATGGTCTCCGCAGCTTGGGGCACACTTACCTTCCCTGTAGCTGCTGGACAGTGCGGACATGTTAGAGGGCTCCTTCTGCCTGAGCCCTTAGAGAAAGGAGAGAATGAGCAGGACCAGACATAGGGACAAGAGGGACACTCTAAAGAAGGTCTGAGGTCATTGCAAGACTCTGACAGCCGCAGACATGACTCCCAGAGGTAGTCAGAGGTATGATAAGATTTGGAGTTTTAGCACAGCTGGATTGCCAAGGTTGCCTAACCCTGGACTAGACATTTAAATTTAAGAGCAGTACAATTTTTTCTGCTTCTGAAGTTTGAGCTAAATTATAGGTAATAACTAAAGCAGGTAATAACTAAAAATCACATCAGTATGCAGCTCTGCCTGCTGATATAAAATCATCTTACATTGAATAGTTCAATAAAACAGTTTTTGCTTTTACTTAACATTACTGTGTTTCCACTTCCTGGTTGAGTGAGGCATTGGTGATGGAATCCTGGCCTCAGAGATGCACCCTGGGAAGGGTACATCACCAGCGCCATCCTAGGAAATCTCATCTGTAAACTGCTAAATCTCACAAGGTCTCAGGGAAGGGTATTATTTCCCCCTGAGATGATGTGTATGGTCACATGTCCTAGTCACATGTGCCAAAGTTCCAGGAAGTAAAGGGAGATCTAGTAAACTGCCCTAAGTAAAAAAAGAAAATGAGATATGTAAAAGAAAAAAAGCCTGCAATTAACTATAAGTATGTGTTTATAGTAATGACATTACAAAACATTTCTAAAGGTGCCTTTGTTGTCATTTTTCAGATAAGGGTAAAGTTCTTCTTTAAAGGCTTTCACTAGAAAAAAAGAACTTTGAGTGTATGTTTTGTGAGTGTTTATCTGAAGTTGTTATTGTAAAGCTTACCACAACATAATTTGTTACAGGACTTTCACATTTTATATTTTCGTGATGATGTTTCATTTATAAAGTTGCAGTTCTGCTCTCTATTGACTAGCTGTATGTTAGCCAGTGTAGTCAACATTGTTGCTGAATAACTGCTGATATTACATTTACTTTATATTTCTGTAGAAGTCTAAAGTCATGCATTTTGGCCCAAATAGTGTTGAAAGGGAATGTGAGTGGAAAACGTGAAAAACACACAAACATCTAATTTTCCATGTGTTTTCCTGCCTAGTAACTAGCTTTCCAATAATGTAAAAATACTCTCAAGCCAGAAACACACTCAAAAGACGTAAATACACCTGTACAAATAAATGCTAAAAAATACTAAAGATGCTCAGCTCAGTGTGAATGGGGACTATACAATCTGATTGTACGCACTCCTTCAGCTCTTCTATCAACTATGTAGTGTAAGGGCTTGCCTGAATCAGTTGTGCCATCTGAATCAGATGTTTAGGTCTATCCTGATATTTATATATTACAGGTATTTACAGTATATAGAGCACACAATTAGGCTAAGGCCTTGTTTACACCAAATGCAGAGCAGATCCGGTCAGGTTTCTGCACACGTTTTTGACGCGTTTTTGGCTATAAAATATATATATATTTCTTTTTAAAGTTTAAAATGGGCTTTAAGTGCGTTCCAGGCATTTGCATGCATCTGCTCTGGAACTGCGCGCTGCGATGTGAACTGGAGCAAAAAATACCATTGGAATACATTGGACACAGTTTTGATCCGGTCTGCAACTGATCTGCTCTGCACCTGCTCTGCGCTTAGTGTGAACAAGGCCTAAGTGTATAGAGATTGTCCAGACAGATTGTAACCTATATGGTGAGTTAAAAGCAGACTGTATAATCTGAATATATAGTGTATGGCCAGCTTTACAATTCAAGCTCAGCTGCAGAATTTGCAGTTCTCTTCAAGCTCCAATGCAAATGCAGTTACTGCACGGTGCCCCAACACCTTGCCCTTATTGCTTGCAACCCATGCACCAATAGAGTTTTTCTATAAAGAAATCAGATCAGTGTTATCTTTGGCAGCATGAACAGTAAACTTGCTGTGAGCACTCACCACATTATTCTAAGCTACATGCCAAGTGAAAAACAAGTAACAGGTTAATTGCGCCTAATTTACGGTCCCATGGCCTCTTCTTGCAGTTTAGTTAATTTCTTGTGGGAAAAGTTAAACAATTTACTAAATGATGCACAACACTCACAATGAAATATATAATTCATTATCAGCCAGCACTTCTAGATAAGACTGTAGCTAACATTAAATGTTTCCTAGCTGTGCTTACCACAGGGATATAGTGTCAGAGAATGCAGAGGTGGGTTACATTAGGCTTATTAGGTAAATGGCAGCCAAGAGACTGGGAAAAGCTGCTACTTGATGGCACAGCAAACGTATCTTGTACTTCTGTTGCTACTATATATCGGTGGGCATCATAAGATGTATCATTAATATCAACTGCAGGTAGGCATTGTGAGACTATAAGGTTGATTTATAACCCTTCCACCCAGCATACAGCTGGCAGGATGCCAGTCACATATCACTAGCGCCACTAGATGCTGCTATGCTTCCTATGCTCCTCAGTGCCATCTAGTGGCGGTAGTGCCATGCTATTCACTGGGAGAAAGGGTCATAAATCAACCCCTATTTTTTCTCTACATATATCACCCAGACTGGCTAATTCTGTTCATCCAAGGTACCACATCCCAACCCAATCCATCTAAATGGTTGTGGTTTTAATTAACTCAAATATGACGCAAAAATGAGGTTTGTCATTCATTTTGGTGTGCACAGGCCTTTAGGTGAAGGTCAGGTAGGTACAGATTTGGACTTGAGTAGAACTTATGGAGGTATGGTAGATTCTAAATCTGCACCCAAGACTCACCAAATTTAGGTGGGCCCTTAGCGATGAGCCACACACATATATAAGTGATTGTAAATGATGCAATTACAATGTAAAGTTCAAAAAAGAATGTTATTCTGAGAAAATTGTAAGTACATTTAATATTGTACTGTATCATGTATCATTTTCAAGAACGGTCCTCCACATTTCATGAGAAGGGGGTGTGTGCCACTGCGACATGCGTTGAAATTTTGCCTTCACCCCATCAGACAATTCAGCGATTCTACCAAGAGACTGATAATTGATGGGATGGTATAGGCAGTATATATGTTTATTTATTTATTTATTATTACAGGTATTTATAAAGCACCGACAATTTACACAGGGCTTTACATCACATGCAAATGCAAATCAGTCCCTGCTCTCAAGGAGCTTACAATCTAAGTTACCTATCCCACATGCATACATACAGGGCCGATTTAGACAGGAGCCAATTAACCATGTCTTTAGAGTGTGGGAGGAAACCGAAGTATCCGGAGGAAACCCATGCAAGTACAGGGAGAACATGCAGACCAGTATATTCTACTAAGTAATGAACATGTTCTTTTTAACGTTTTTATGTCTTATATATCAAAATTAAAGGAGCATGTATATCATTTTCTCCTAAACAATGATATTTCTATGTGAATCCTTTGATGTGGCATTTGAAAAGTCCTTAGATACTCGGGAGAACTAAATCAACCCCTATGTGTTAAAGAACACTGGACACACTGAAAAAATGTTGCCTCTAAAGTAAACAGAACAATTTTGCTTAGAATAATAATTGTTCAGAATAAAAAAAGTTATAATATCAAAGTACACTGCCAATAAGTTAAATCCTGAGAAATTAAGCATTGCTAAACCAAAGCAGAAAAAGTTTATTCAGACAGTTCTAAAAATAGCATATCTAATGGTAATCCAAAACTGCTTGCCCAGTCCTAATAAAAATCTCCATAAAAATACTTTGGCCTATTACACTATTAGGCAATACCTCTGTATGTGTAGACACACAAACAGCCTTCTAAAGCTGGCCATACACTTATAATTTTTTCTCATTCAGCCATGCGAGCTCTACACAATGATAAGATATGTAGCTGTTAGCCTATAGACACACAGTCACATGTCAGGAAGAGTGCTGTTTTTTCCAGAGAGATTGAGAACGAAAGGTGATTTTTTGCTACTAGTTATGCATAAATAACATTTCTAGATGTTCCCTAAAGGATAGTGGGTCCTGATGGTAAAGATATTCAAGAGGATGCTGTGTGGTGCTACGCAGACCACATAGTAAAGATCTCCAAAAAGTGTTGATAGGGGTGAGGAAGGAGACATTGGAGTTCCCTTTACCCTTTTGCTATATCTTTTTTAATTATTATTAAAAAGGAACTTCACCCTCACAACAAAGGCATCTTTAGAAATGTTTAGTAATGACAGATACTTATAGATAATTGCAACCTTTTTATTCTTTGTATACCTTATTTTTCTTTTCCACCCCATTCTTTTCACAGTGACAATTTTCACTAAGGGCAGAGAAATGCATTTCCTTTACTTCCTGGAACTCTGGCACATGTGACACATCATCTGAGGAAGGGAAAATGCCTTTCCTCTGAGATCTTGTGGGATTTTCCAGTTTACAGATAAGATTTCCCAGGAAGGCACTGGCGAGATTTCCCAGGATGCATTACCAGTACCTCACTCAACCAGGAAGTAAAAAAAACATTAATTGTAAAAAAAAAAAGCAACAAATCTTTGTTCAACTAATAAATGTAAATGATTTTATATAAGCATGTAGAGCTGTATAATGATAGAATTTGTAGTGAAAGGGAATAAAAGTACACCATATTAGTACATGCTAAATATTTGGTGTATGTGCACTGCCCTTTTTTCATGCTAACATGGCTTATCTCCAGAATTTTTATTGAAATACTTTTATGGGATTACCTACACTAATGAATATTTACTGGACCACAGTCACTGACAGAGATTGCTAGAGGTTTAATGGGAAAGCAATGGTTAATACGTCTGATGTTAACCTTTGCTGCTAATTGCTTAGTCTTTTTATAGAACGGCTAACTGCTGTTACTTAATTCTACACAGGGTTCAGGAAGGAAAGCTGTTACTATGTATTCATGCATGATTTATGCCTTGTTCCATATGTAAATGCATGGTGGACCTCCATAAAAGAAACATAATACTTTGTAGTTTTTGTTATTAGCTTACCTCATTTTTAACCATTCTATCAAAACTTGAATTCTCTAAATAATGTACAGTATTTGCAAAACCAGCCTGTAAATTAACTTAGCTAAGGTTGAAAAATATGGACACTGTTATGACTGTCACCAATGTGTTTCTTACATTGTTATGAAATAGAAAACCACTGACCTATATGCATACATCACATAATGTGTGGCAGAGGATAGTGCAGCATATTAGATTCATTTCAGGGCGTCAATGCAACTTAATATTTGCTTAGGTTGTGAAGTAGCAGTTGATTCAGTGGATGGAAAACCAGTGTTACCTCACTGTGATATTTAGTTAGTGATATCACTAACACCCTGATATTAACCCATGTTAACACTAGGTATAGAATCTAAAATTCACGGTTTATTTTTTCTCATTAGAGAAAACTATGGAGACAGAATCATATGAGCACTGTAATAATATCCCGAAATACTCTGGTACCTGCATGTACATTTCATTCTCTTCATGAGTGCTCTAGGGCCCCCAAAACCCAGAGCACTCAAATATGCAAATACTGGTATTGGGCATTGCTTCCTAATAATCCTAAATAGATGTCTGATGCACTAATAATCCGAAATAGATGTCTGATGCACCCTTTCCAACCTCACAAGCCCTACTGCTAGTCAACGAGCATAACAATCGTGTAATGGCTTGGTAAATAGCTAGGTTTGGGTGGGAAGCAACCATAGACTTCAAGAAGAAAAGTCAGTATTTGCATAGGTAAGTGTTTTGGGATGACGGAGTGCTCAAGAAGTTATAAGATACCCTTTCCTTAACATTGAAGGTTTAGGCCTTGTTCACACCAAATGCAGAGCAGATCCGGTCAGGTTTCTGCACACGCAGTGCAGTGGGTTGTGCCGCTTTTTGACGTGTTTTTGATGCGTTCCGGGCCGGTTTTGGTAAAAAAAAAAAAATGTTTTAAGTTTAACATGGGCTTTCAGGCACTTGCATGCGTTTTTGATGCATTTTTGATGCGTTTAAGATGCGTTCCAGAGCAGATCCAGAGCATGTAAAATAGGGCTTGCCGCAGTTTTTTCACCTGCTCTGGATCTGCACGCTGCGATGTGAACTGGGGGTCAAAATACCATAGGAATACATTGGACGCAGTTTTGATCCGGTCTGCACCTGCTCTGGTCTGGATCTGCTCCGCGCTTGGCGTGAACAAGGCCTTAGATATTTTTACAAGAAAAAGACACATTTAACTGATCCAAAATGTTCTCCAACTGCCCTCCTTGCCCTTACCATCCAAAAGACACCCCCTTTTGACCATCAACCAACCTCCTTAATTGGCCATGGTATTCAGAGAAGCCATCTGCTTGCAGTATTCCACGGATGAATGGCACAGGAATGAAAGTCAACATAACTACCATCTACGTAAAACAGACATTGATTTTAGTGGGTGTCCAGAGCTCGTGTTGTAACAGCTTTAGTCTAAGGAATTGGTTTCCTAATAGGTGTTAGTTTTTGCCATAGCCAATATAGTGAAGTGATGTTGTATTCACAGAGATGTCACTGACACACTGTTAGGACAAGGTCAGGTTTCCGTCTATTTAACAGAAACAATATAAAAATATATATAACTATGGGGTCTATTCACGAAGCTGCCGAGGGATCTGGCCGTAGCTTCGGCCGATCCAGAAGCCACACGAAGCAGGCCGATGTAAATCAGCTGTACCAGCCTGAAGTGAATAGCCGAACAGTGTTCGGCTCACTTCACTTCTGATCGGTCATTCACTCGGCAGCATAGTGAATAGACCCCTATGTAAAATGGAGGATCTTTTATATGACACACAATGGTCATGGTCATTTACTTTTTGTTCAACTGATTGGTTACAAAGTCAATCATTTAATAATCCCTGTACTCCTTGCCTTATAAATAAACAAAACTTATAATGCACCTGTGTACAGTATATATTTAAAAAGAAATAAGAATCCCCATATCCCAAGTTAAAAATAACATAAAAATATACAGTGTGCCAAAGCTTCCTCTGTATCCCGGGTGCATTTATTTTGCATGACATTAATCTGGGGAGGCAGGCTAATATGTACTAAGCACTCCTCCTGGCCCTGATGCTTCTTGGCTACCCATGTATCACTGCTGGATTAATCTGGGGGGGCTAATATGAACCAGGTGCGTCCCAAGGCCGGGTGTCACCCGGACACCAGACCAGGTGACACCCCGCCGTGTGATCATCGCGCATGCCGTCACCTCGCACATGCGCGATGACATCATCACTCATGCGCAGCCATATGATTGACGCCTGCCGGCGGCCATCTTGGTGATGGACGCCGGCAGAGAGAGGAGGGGACGTTCACCCACGGGATGAGGTATGCTGCCTGGTCCCCTCCACTCTCCTGACACTTTTTAGAGTGGGTGACACCAAAATACTGTCATTTTGGTGTCGCCCCTGCAATTGTGTCACCCAGGTGCGGGCCGCACCCCCCTTGTGACGCCACTGATATGAACTAAGCACTCCCCTTGGCGCTGATGTTTCTTGGTTCCTCATGTATCACACCTGCAGATGATTGTGGGCTAACTATTAGGCCCTCTAATGGCCTCTAATGACCCTCTACTGGAGCAATATAGGCAGGGTTATGTATTTAATATCGTCTGCCACTATAGAAGGGGCATTTTGTAATATATTATTACAATAATAGTCTATTAAAAACATGCATACACCCAATATGTAGATATACATTATCATAAAAGTAATCGTTTTGTGAAATAAACAATATTAGAATGCTGAAGTTAACGGTAATCCTGGCATGTAAAGAATGTTGGTCTACTTTTAGTTAGATGACCAAGCTTTGCTAAACTAAGTGGAAAAATAATGTTGATGTGCTGGAACTGCAGATGGCATAATACAGTGGCTAGAGGGCAAAAGGCCATATTGCGTACTGTCTGCCTTTCAGTTTTCTAGTGTTTTGCACTGAATTGTTATTGCTTATGCCATCCATTATAACTCAAAATAACCTTTAAACTATACAGTTGTACATACTAGGCTTTCTGACAGACAAAAGAATTGCCAGATTGGTAGAACAATGGAGAGGGAGTTATGAGAGATAGATCATAGATACAGTAGAGATAGATAGATAGATAGATAGATAGATAGATAGATAGATAGATAGATAGATAGATAGGCATTACTTAAGCCACATATTTTGCAAAGTGTTTTCCCTTTAAGTGCAATGTATTTGGCAGCAATAGGTTTATATAAATGATCATAGAGGAAGTCTTTAAAGCACTGTTATAACTGCATCTCATTTTCAAAATGTTCTGTTAATTAAACATTAACCATCAATTGAGTCTGGGTGCATAACGGATTCAATTTCGGCTGTCATAGTGCAGCTTAAGTGGTTATAAAGCTTAAAACACAGCATTCTGATACTGGCAAAGCACCAGCTAAGAAAGATACTTTAATAGGTGACATGATACATGTTTAATTAAACATTTTTCTTGAGCACAATTACTATTTTTACTCCTGAGACTTTAGTTAAAGAAACACTTCAGCAGAGCCGACTATATAAAGCAGCACTATATAGCACTACATAATTTTAGGTGGCTAAAGGGGACCATTTTAAATGGAAAAAATCATATTTTCCCAGAGATCTTCTAAATTGCATATACATAGCTTCCATTTTGTACAATTTTCAGTATGTAGGCTGATCTTGCCCCTTCCAGAACCTTATATTGCCTATAGGTACAGCTCATGTAGATGCATGTCATGTAGAACACACTCCAGGCAGATTAACAGACACAAATGAATGAAGCTCTCTATTAATTCTTACATATTTAAATATATTTTTAAATGTAAGATATTTAAATAATCAGATTTGACTTGATATCAGCATCTTGAAGCTGTACAGAAAAGTGGGGACAGGAGAAGAAGTGCAAGGTGCCAATTGGTTGTGATGAATTGCTCATGCTGATACCAGGAGAGAGCAGGGTTATAGAGAGATGAGCTCATCAGTGTGCTGCTTCTCCTTTCACTGTGCTGTCACAGTCATGTAGCAGAAAAAAATCAGGTCTCCTGCAAAGCCATACAGAGCTGTGCGATGTTATGGGTCTTTATAAATCTCATCTCATCTGCAGGGAATGAAATACAAATCCTTTGGTAGGTTAAATGTCTCCTTTTATTACAATTTATATGTAAATGTTTCATCTCTGCAATGTCATTGTGCTCCAATTTACTATTATTATCAATGACAGGATTGGATTGCAAAACAGGCCCAAATAATATTTGAATACAATAGCATTTTAGCTTTGGCCAAGATCTAAAGTCCAACCAACGAAACAGAAATAGCCATTTATTTATTCTCTATTCAATTTGAATCTGTGGATGTTGTAAACCTGTATTATAGACAAGTAAAGCATACTGACCATGAATTAGGCCTATTTTCAATAGCTTGACAATAAAGAATTGGCAAAATAAAAATGATGTCATATATAATTTAGTATGTCACGAACATTAACACAGCAGATCTGTTTTTCTAAGTCCCATCAGTGGCATACTTTTTTTTATCTTGCTGATCCAGCCAGTAAGTCTGTTATTTTTCAACTTCCTTTAACAGACCACTGTGTCCAGCAAAAGCGGCAGATAGAGGGTTGAGACAAACTAGTTAACACTGCTTACAATGTTATTAGCTTTCATTCATAAAGTTAAAACCTTTATCCAAAAAGGAAAAAACAATGTTACTGTAAACGCTTATAGCAGGGGTGCCCTTTAGGTCGATCACGACCTGGGAAGCTGCTGCAGTGGAGGAAAGAAATGACAGACAGGAGAGATACAGCAGAGAAAGTGAGAGAAGAGACAGCAGAGATAGAGAAGAAAGACACCAGAGAAAGTGAGAGAAGAGACAGCAGAGAGAGAGAAGAAAGACAGCAGAGAAAGTGAGAGAAGAGACAGCAGAGAGAGAGAAGAAAGACAGCAGAGAAAGTGAGAGAAGAGACAGCAGAGAAAGTGAGAGAAGAGACAGCAGAGAGAGAGAGAAGAGAGACAGCAGAGAGAGTGAGAGAAGAGACAGCAGAGAGAGAGAAGAGAGACAACAAAGAAAGTGAGTTTCTGCGTTCCAGTCCAGAGCAATCTGCAAAAATAGTGCTTGCAGCATTTTTTTGCAGATAGCACTGGACCGGAGATCGCACTGGACCGGAATGTGCCTGCATTCCTGGGTGCAGGCAATCGCACCGTGGGCGGGGGGCATGGCTGCGATGCCATTGACTTCACTGCACAGCCACGCCCTCACCCGCCCCTGAATGCAGGTTTTTTTCTACTTTTTTGAAAAGTAGATCTCCAGACAAAAAAATGTGGGCACCCCTGGCTTATAGGCTATTTAGTTGGAGTTAGGTTTTAATTTGTTAATCACTTATGTGAAGTCCATTTAGACCTACTAGCCCATCTAACACTACCCCCTACACAGGTTGGCGATGTTGCCGTCCAAGGGTGGCTACATTGATCCTCCATAGATACAGTGGAGGAAGAGTGTTACTGGCCACATCACCAGGAAAAAAATTAAAACTAATGCAGCCATCACATTTAGGAATTGGTAAGCTACAATACATTACATTTTTCTTTTATAAAAGTAATAGCAAGTACCCTGTGATAAACAATCTTAGTCATCACTTGTTATCAATGATCTCATTTGTAATGCACTGATTTTAAAAAGGTTATCCTTACGTTACTAGGCAAACACAAATGTCCTGTTAAGAACCTGAATTTGTGTTGGAACATATTGTTCCAACACAAGTATTGATGCAATAAAACACTACACATAGGGAACATCCTGCATACATTTACATAAAACTGATGCAATAATATCTACTTCTCAAAGAAGAAACATGTTGGGATGCATTTAAAGAGAATCAGTCACAATTGACCTTCGGTAAGAATCTGACTATTCAGTATTAAAGTGTATGTCTGCAGAACAACTCCTCATTTCTATAACATAAGGTGGGGTGTTCTGTAGTTCAGCATGGAGGAACTTAGGCAGGACTGACAACACTGCATGGAATTTCAGTGCAGCAGAGGCAAAACTTGCACAAAGAGGAACTAAGGAGCTCACCGGATTTCTGGCAGATCACCAGGTATTTTTCTGTATATGCAGCATTTTAATAGAGACAAAATATGGGGGAAATGCATGCACTGCAGAGATGTACTGAATATTTTTTTAATGTATTTCTTCCTAACATATATTTAACATTTTTGCCCGCTGTACGGTCCTACTTATAAAAGATTTACATTTGCCCCCTTATTTGACATTACCTATTCTTGACACTTCAGCTTGAATCAATGGTCACAGGCAACTTGATGACTAATAGCTGCTGCCCTTGCAACTGCCTGAGCTTGTTGGGGAATTCTGAACATGACTACAGACTACAGGCCTAGTAGTTATGGTCTTGTTCCCTTCAGCTCCTCTAACCTTGTAGAGAGTTAATAAACAAGAATGAGTGGATGTATGAAAGTATGGTTTGTAATGCGTGAACAAGTAAGAGACTCTGGTAGACTCTGGTTTATCTTGAATTAAATGAGCTTGCTATGGCTAAATAATGAGGTTGTCTTCTGGAAATTTACAGCGTTTCTCAACCTTTTTTCAGTCACGGCACCTTGTAAAACTATGCAGAATCTCAAGGCCCCCTTTTACATCAAAGTCTACTCTCCTTTCCTCTTTGCTGTAAAAGTACCACCTATCTACGTTCAATAAACATGGATTATATTTTTTTCTGCACAAGATAATGGTCTGGATTATTCTACAACTAGCTTGCACAACTGTGCACTTTAATACTTGGGACAAAGGGTGTGAGGTCTGGTTGTTAACAGGCAGAAATTATAAGACTGCATCAAATATTTAGATTAGATCCTTGCATGAGCCCAGTAATGACTGGTGCTCTTTATGTTCATGCAAAGGGCAATTTCCTTGATTTTAGCCCAGGAGCACCAGACACTCCCTACCCTTTAAGATTAAATAGTGTGCAAAATCTGTCTGACTAAACTGCTAGAGAATCTCTTAGCTAAATGAATGTGTCTGGTTTTAGGTTTAGACTAATAAATGTGCTATCATCTCAGCTAACAGTGATCTGCACTTTAGGCTAATAGAACTAGAACTCTGCATTTGTGGCTTTGCATAATGTTATTTTAGTCTTTGCGCTATGTATAGCATATCGATCTACTCACAGTTATGTTATTGTAGATATTACTGCCTTATAGTGTTTCCTAGTGATTGGATAAGTAACTAAAAGCAGGATTATTGAACCCCTGTATGTAATACAAAGACAGGCATTATCATCTATTCTTCAATTTTAAAGAATGTTTTTCTGCCCACCCTAAGGCCTGGTTCACACCTAGGAGTTTGTGAGCAGTTGGAAAAGCACTTTTAAATGCCCAACACAAGAAATCCATGATTTTCAATGGCCCTTGTTCACACCCGAGTACAAAAACGCCAAACACCCGAAAAGGTACATGAGCTTCTTTGGGCAATTAAAAGCACGTTTTTGCCCCACAGACTTCAATGTAAATGCCCAAAAACATGCAGCAGAAGCATGTTGCACATTTTCGTGAGCGTTTTTGTGTGTTTAGATACGCGTTCTTCCCTTGCCCACAATGTTTCATAGACTGCCAGTCAAAACGCGCATCAAAATGTGCACAACGTGCATAAACGGTCAGATATCCGCATGCTGCTCATGCACGTACAACATGCAAAAACAGTGCCGCCCAGGTGTCAACCCGGCCTAAAGGATACCATCCCAGGTCACCAGGTTTATTGTTGTCTATATCAAAAGCTGTCTCATAGGCAGCCCTCTGCTATAGTGATACCAGTATATATGTCCATAAAAATAAGGCCAGTGTTTTGAACACCCAAAGTTCCAACTATCAAAGCTCCATTCTACTGCTAAAAGCTCACTGGGCATTTTCCTCCCTCAACAAACCATATGCAGCAAGTGGATGATAATGAGTGAAGGTTATATGCAATGTATGTGTCCCAGTTGGTACAGGTGAGTTAGATGCCCACTTACCCTAATGACCTGCTATAACGGTTCTTTAGTTACTGGATATAAGGTGTGCATCCATTGCCTAAATACATTGTGCTGGGATGTGTCCCTCTTTCTCAACTCAAAAGTTAGGCTGTAGGAGCAAGTGACATTTTATTCTAAACTAACCTTTAACATCTGCATGCAGGCCATGTGGCTTCACCTTCCACATTCCTAATCTGAGCCACTTCATATACTCAAGAGAGCATCATTCCTGATCTCCTCCTCCTCTTCCTCCTCCTCTTCCTCCTCCTCTTCCTCCTCCTCTTCCTCCTCCTCCTCCTCTTCCTCCTCCTATACTTGAACTATACTTAGCTTTATCATTGGTTGTTTAGCTAGGGAGTAGAACAGGTTCGGGTTGTCTTGGTAGCATATGCTCATCCTTCATCACTAAATCACAATGCCCATAGGAAGGCACCTGGCATTCACTTGGTGCCTTCCTAAAGGGTCTTCAGCTAGAATACAGGCCCGTCTGTTACTGGAGATAGACCTTGGCAACTGCTTACTGTGCACCATCACACTAAACAACTTCTAATCAACCCCCTTATCTTATTTTCTCCATCTGCAACCTCTGAATTGGTCAGGAGAGGTCTGCTGCATGCAGAAATATCCTCCCAGACACATCACCAATCACTGGAAGACCACAGAATATCTCCAGAGCTATAAGCATTCCACCTTTGGAGAGCTAGAGGTTCGCCCCTTTCTCTTCTTGTACCCATTATGAATACCTTCAATTTGATATAAAAATACCATGGGCATATCATTTGCCATTTCCCACCTAGTTTACTTTGTACAATAAATGGTACATAACTCTGCTATAAGGTCATCATCTATACATTAAATATGGCTGACCGATTAAGGTTTTTTAGATAAGAAACAGTTATAAAAAATCTTAGGAAGAGGCTTACACAGAAAACCACAGATCCTAAATAATACATTGTAATAAATATGCTTAATAATAGATTTACCAAGTGAAAACATGAAATTTGCTGTGACATTGAGGTAGAAAGTGAATGGTCATAGCAAAGTTGGTGCATCGATCTTTATTTGCTGTCTATAAATAGGTTTGAATTGCAGTCAATTCTTACCTGCTTTACAGCAATGGAAGGATCTTGAAACAGCAAACATTTCGGAAGGGGGAGCAGCAAGTATTTTTCCCTTGACGATTCTGAGCACTAACTTATATATGAACCATGTTTGAACCTTCATACATTTTTAAATGTATCTATTCAGTGCTTTGAAATCAGGATGCATTTGTGTCTGAGATTGAGAGCAGTTGCTATAGTAACTTCTTTCCTTGCTAACTGCCCACTGAATTCAGAATATAGTATGCCTTTTTCAATAATTACTCTGCTAGAGCTATTGTATACTCTCCAACCTTCTACAAATCAAAAGAGATGAAGAAGGAGAGGAAGCAGAGAAAAAAAAATACATGCTGGGGACCAACAGATATATGATATACAGATATAACTTAATTATTACCCAAATGAATATTATGATAAAATAATAAGGTGTAAACCATATTAAATGATCTATAATAGGGCTGTTACTGATTAAAATTTTCATGTTCGATTAATCGAATTTTTTTAAAATCTATTAATCGATTAATTTCGATTAATTATAACGCACATACAGATCCAACTACATTGGCCTATACACATACAGCACAGCAATGAAGTAATAAAATGAACTAGGATCACACTAATCCAGCACGTTATTCATCTCACGTGCCCCACACAATATGGCCGCCGCTTGAGTGGGGCAACTCAGAATAATAATGTGCTGGATTAGTGTGATCCTAGTTCATTTTATTACTTCATTGCTGTGCTGTATGCGTATAGGCCAATGCCTTGGCTGGTGCTCGTGCAGAAAGATTTTTTTTTAAATTAATCGATCAAAAAAATTGTAATCGATCAAAAAGATTAACGATTAATCGAGAAATTAATCGTTAATTTGCACAGCCCTTATCTATAATAACTGAAACACTCACACAGCCTAATTTCTTTATGCCCTAATGTACATGTAGTGATACCTTGTACCACAATGCAAGCAGATGTTCATAACTGCTGGGTTCTAACTATCCATATGTATTAGACATCAGACATTATATAAGCTCTGTGATGAGAAAACAAAACAATGTTGAATTGGTGGAATGTGTGTATTTCTATATAACAGTAGAATATGTAATTATCCATTGCACCATGGTAGTGTGTTATTGTGCATTGCGGTGCTCTGCAAGGCATGTGCGTCAGAGTTGCATTGCCTTAGCATGTTTGGGTGCTATTAAAAATGTATGTAATGTGGGTGAACGTGTATTGTGGTAATGCAACACAGTGCATCAGAGAGGTGTAAATGGACACTTCCACCAGTGACTTGTGGTACCTTTGGTTCTGGGTAAAGCATTCCCCAGCCTCGCCCCCAGCATGTCCTGCCCCGCCCCCCAGCCCACCGAAGCCCCACCCCCACCCCGATCCCCAAGCTAGTGTGAAGGAGGGAAAAAAAAAAGAAGCCCCACCCCCAACCCGATCCCCTAGCTAATGTGAAGGAGGGAGGGAGGAGGAATGCAAGAGACAGGGAAGAGCCTCCCTGTCCTTCACTTGCTCGTCACTGCTGAGGCATTGAGATCGATGGCCTCATTGTTTTTTTTTCTTTTTTTGATTGGACAGCTTGGACCAATGGCACTTCAGGAGCTGTACGGGCTATAATGAATAGCCCGTACAGCAGCCCTTCGGTTCTACTGAACCGAAGGGCTCAGGCGGCCGAAGCTAACCGAAGGATCAGCCGTAGCTACGGCTGATCCTTTGGCTAGCTCTGTGAATAACCCCCTATGACTTGAGCTGTAATCATGAAATAAATTGTTTCACAATCTGCCTCATCATTCCTGTTTAGCATTGCTTTGCCGTGCAGCAGAACTGATAAATGCTCCCCAATGTATCTAAACTTTCAAGCCATATATAATATGCAGACTGACAGATTGCTGAGAATTCAACATTGTTCTTACTGTTCTTAGGTTACAATTTTTGTAGTCCCTTCTCCTTGTATGACAAGCCTTAAAGATGACCTTTCAGGCTTTCTTTATTACATGTATTTATATAGCGCAGAAAAGTTACGCTATGTGATTGTTTGCATGCTGGAAAATCTTGTATGAGTACTACTGATACCTGAAAGAGCTTATTAGAATCACCCTTTATTCATTAGGTCATATAATGGTTAGATAGTAGATGAGTCCTCTTGGTCAGTTGATGTATCAATGAGCTATGCTTAAAACCTGAATGACAGATATTTGCAAACAGTAATAAAAGCACTTGCATCTTCCATTTCCTAATGACACCAGCTGTGCAGTTAGTTCACACAATACCCTGGAGTACATTTTCATTCCAACCCTTAATATGACCAGCTGTCCGCAAGTCAACCTTAGCACTTCTACCCTGCATTGCTGCAACCTACTGGCTTCACTAATAAAATGTAACTAGTCAAATACCACCATCCTACTATGTGATGGTAAGCCTCCATATTGTTTTGCAGGTTTAAAATGTTTAATAATGTGACATTGCAAGATAAGTTGCCATGGCCAAAAAAGAGCCGATGTCTGTTGTAGCCAGTTATATTTCAGTCCATTCAGATTTGGAACTGGAATCCTAAAATGTAAAAATGCACTGTGCAATGACTATCTACATAGTGCAATATCTCACAACAACAGAGTTCAAGGCTAAATTTACCTTTTAGATGATGTTTAAGGTTACACCCATATTTAATAGGAAACATGGTCACATGGACAAAAGATAGAAAACAAGTAAAAATTAAATTTACTCTCTTCGCCCTCAATGCCTAGAAACCTGACTCTTAAAACAACTGTAAAGCTGGCCATACACCTGTCAATATCTTTTGTTCAACCCACAGGCTAAACGTGAGTAATTGACGCGATTCCTCCATCAACACAAACAGCGTGCCAATCGAGGAATCGCCGCTGTTTGCATTGTATTCTGTAAGGTGCGCCGTCACCTGTCAGAATACATGATCAGAGTGGGCAGCTCATTGGCTGCCGACTCTGATCGCACAGAGATTTTCCAGCAGGCTCCTTCAATCAGGTGATCGAGGAATGCCGGCTGAAAGGGAGCCGACAGCCCCACACACTGTGCCAGTTTCGGCTAGTACATTAAATTCGGCCAGTGTATGGGCACCTTAACACTTAAAGCAGTATTAAATTATGAACCTTTTTTTTCCATCATGAATCCATATCAAACAAATATGAATGGCCCAGCAAAATGATTCTTACAATTTCTGTCCAAATAGGGGAGAGTTAAAAGGGCGTGTTGAATATTTGGGAGAATGAAGTTTGGTTTTACCCATTGCAGTGCAGTATCTGCTCCCTGCATCCAAACAAAGTTGCTCAGGGAGGTAAAAAAAAGCTGAACCAGGACGCAATAGAAAGATCTTCTTGGCGTTGCTTTGTGGCAGAGATGTGTTACACACGCTCGATAACTTGTATCAGAAGCTGTCACTGCCGTTGCCGGTCCCGAGATCCGCTGTGCCCGATGCGGCCGGGACCGGCACGGCTCTGTGACAGGAGATCAAAGGGAGTTCAGTACACGAACTCCCTTTGATCTCCTCTCAGTCCACGAATGCAGGAAGTGATGTGTATTACATCACTTCCTGCATTCAGTGTCACTCTCCAGCTAGAGAAGCTGATGAAGCCGATCTCTGCTTCATCAGCTTCTCTGGAGGTCCCTAGGTGACATTAGGGGTCTTGGAGACCCCTGATGTCTCCATAAAGAGGACCTGTCATGTAAATTGGCTATCCCATAGGGGGCTTCTTAGCCCCCCATGTAATAGCAATAAAGTTGTATGTAA
>NW_017307791.1:220314-253177 GCF_000935625.1 Nanorana parkeri
GTTTGCTTTGGAATGGCACTTTAATACCATGTAGCCCTGGTTTCAAAGGTCAAATGAACATTCTCTGCATGAAATCAGTATATTCTCTCTATCCCTACATAGATTTGCAAATGTAAGTCTGAGGATGGTAAAGCAAATTACCTCTGGTGCACTGGGCTGGTTCCTCAGCCAAAAAGCATACTAAAGCTAACTGGATTCCACCAACCATGTAGCCCTGGTTTCAAAGGTCAAATGAACATTCTCTGCATGAAATCAGTATATTCTCTCTATCCCTACATAGATTTGCAAATGTAAGTCTGAGGATGGTAAAGCAAATTACCTCTGGTGCACTGGGCTGGTTCCTCAGCCAAAAAGCATACTAAAGCTAACTGGATTCCACCCCAACAGACCCCTAAACTTGTAAGCCTGTGTAACATGTGGATATTGGGACAGTGATTGTGAATGGATCAAGGTATTCTCTAAAGTGGTCTGTATTATGACATTATTTTCATATGGGAAGAATAAATATACAAAAAAAATTACAAGCTGAGGCTGCAGTGTGAACTTTGGAATATCCTGTATTAATTTTGACTGTAATAATTCATTAGAGAAGCCTCCCCCTTTTCAAAATGTTCTTCCAAGGAGTAAGAATCTCTTCTTCTCAATTATATTAAGTCACACTGTACATCTGGTGCTATGAACATGATAGTTTAATATGAACTTGTGTCTGGGCTGTGAGTCTCTGGAGTACACTGTGCACTTCCTACCCCTTCTCTTCTTTTTACAGATTAGATGGTATGTTTAAGTGATAATAAGAAGAACATAAATCAAATTTATAAGAAAAAGTCTTATGGTTACTATTATATACTCTCCAGCAAGCAATGGGGAGTTGGAGACATAAATCTTGTGGACAAAAAATGTAAGATAGCTGGTATGATGTTAAGGAATAAAATGAAAAAATAATATTACACATTAATGTACAGGAAAGAAAGGGATTATTGCTGCATATCAATACGTCATTATATTGCTTAGGCTGTTATTCATGTTAACTGGCTGTAAAGTCACATTAGAGGAAAACTCCTGAAATACACAGAGGACAACATTTTGCTGACTATACATTATAGTTCTGGTTAAAGTGTAGCTCAAATGTTTGGTATATGGATGCTTAGTTTGATGTGTGATCTTTCAATTGACCTCTATGGCATTCAAATAGCTGGCACTTGACAAAATTGGACATTTTTAAATACCTTTACTATGGAATCAATGATAAGAAATGCTATGTTGGGTATACTCCCATATGGTCTTACTAATTACAGAATATGCTAATTCCAGTACAGTAAATTACTAGTTCCCACTAAAAAATAACACGTTTATATGTGCATAAGTTAAGTGCTGCCAACTGCATGCAGCAAAGATCTCGTATTGATGGATGATAGATCACTAAGGCAATGCTATGTGATTTACCGGTAAGTGGTTACCAGGGTCAGCTGTAAGGTGGTTACAGAAAGAGTTCAGCTAATGGCAAACCAATGGCAGTAGGAATAGCAAGTTCCAATTAAAGGACAACTATTGCACAAAACCAGCACAAAAATATCTGTGATGTGGATACTTTTTTTCTTTATTTACTGCACCCAAATCATATTTTAAGAAGTGACGGTGATAGGAATTACTAGCCAGAATAAAAGGTTATCCCTGTACTCATCCTATAAGAAGAGAATGGTACCATTGTTACGTCTTAGGGTCTGTGTTAATTCTGTCTCAAGCCTGCACGCTGAAAGCTGCTACTTGATTTTTAGTTGCAGTGGTTGTTTGTTTGTACATTGTGTCACGCAGATAGCAGGACACCCTAACAAGTATGTATAATGCATTTGCACTGTATCAAGACAGGCCTGAAGGTATATGCACGAAAAGTAATCTCCACATTTCGAGATCGCTTAGCAAATTCCTGTTGGAAGGGTGAGAGATCCAAGAGTTACAAGAACAGCAACCCAAAGGTTGGTCACTACCATTATTCTATTCTATTAGATAAAGGACATGAATAACATTAGAGGCACAACAACCAGTACAGACAAACACTGAATTATAATGTCTCTTTGTGATGCTGGCCCTGCTTCAAAGTGAGAAGTGCTCAGCTGGACCTGTAATGTTCACTTAACTCTTCTATCAACACTCTAAGATATGCACAGCTATTCAAAGTGATAACAGTGCGGTCTTTTTAGAAAGAATGAGTGGATCAAAGCATATTCAGCTGCCTGGAATTGCCCACTTTTGCCAAAAACATTAACTTGGAATTATAAAGCTGACCTTATGCTGCAGACCCAAATGAATATGCAGCCAATGTGGAAAAAAATCAGTGTAGAGTAGTAAACGTTACAAATGTTAAAAAGAAATCCACATCCCGACAAATCCTTTTTGAAGAGATCAAATTACAAATGAATATTGGCGCTTAATGTTAATGAATGATTCATTGGTGATTGTACTGGGTATTTTAGGTGAATCTGACATCTCAACCTTTATAAATACAGTAATGTGAAGAATTAAGTACAACTCATGGAAATTATTGTATTTTTCAACACAACTAAACAGACAATGTGGGGAATATTCTCATATTGAAAGACCTATTTCCGGCTTAGAACCAACTTGTGGACAGATGAACTTACATTTCCATACAGCACATTTGATATGATAGCCTATTTGCCTTTATGAAATCCACCCCAATGACCACAGGCAACAAGCATTTCTTCCACCACGCTTCATAGTTCACATGAGCTTTTTCTCCTGAAATGCTGTCTTGTTTGTGGCATACATGTCTATTGTTACTGTAACCAAACATCTCCTTCTTTGATTAGTTAGTCTTCAGCACATTGTTCTAAAAGTCATAGATTATGCCTATAGGCTCAATGGCAAACTGTCATCTTGGTCCAATGTTCCTTTTTGCATAGCAAAGGCTTTTTCTTAACACACGTCTGATGCCAGTTAAATTGGTGAAATCTCTTTCTGATTGTAGATGCAGGCAATTTGACCCCAACTGTTGTAAGAGTTACCTTGACATCCGACGATAACCTTTTAGGATTCTTTGAGATTTCTTCGAGCGTCAAACAGTCAACTCTTAGGGTAAATTTGCTGCGCCAGCCAGGCGAATTAGCTGTCATTTAACCACCTGCTGTCCGGCCGTTGTAATTAAACAGCCGGACAGCGGCTTCTTGGATGCGGGTGGGCGTTTTTAAACACCCCATCCCGCCCCGCCCGTGCCTGCTGCTAGGTGGCACGCACGAGCGGAAAATCAGCTTGAAATGTAAACAGCCAACGATGTTTACATACAAGCATTCGGGTGTCTGTAGAGATGCCCGATCACTTGTAATATGCGTGCGAGTGTGCGCCCCCCCCCCTCTGTCGCAGCTGGCGATCCCGAGCTCCGCTGTGCACGGTGTGAGCCCAGGACCAGCACAGCAGCTCTGTGACCAAGGATCAAACAGAGATCAGTACACGGACCTTGAATATTCTTGTACACTACCTGTCAGCTTTGGTGTGCCTTACCTCCTAACCTGCTGTGTATGATATTTGCCTGCCTCTTTGCTTATGGTAGACATTAATGCACAGTTGAGTTAGATGCTTAGAAGTTATGGACTCCAGTGAATTAGTCTGAGTATAACAAAATTTGCACTGCATTTATTTTGAACATAATAATGTAATGTTTGCTCAATGAGACGACATGCTGCTGAGGTGTGAAGAACACTCTGCAGAGGCAGCAGAATAAGTATGTGCTGCTCACATAACTAGAGGATGGATATTAGAGACAAGAGAAAGATTGAAGGAGTGTTGAACAAGCTTATTGTTCTATTCGATGTGCCTATTCTGTATTGTGGCTCCTTGGAAAGCACACTAAGGGTGGACTGTTACATTTGAAATAATTTTACATAAAAATGCTTGTATCTGTTGGAGATCATTGTTGAGTGGGTCACGGATAAATGTCCACACTTTGCTCAAAGGATTTAATAAACCATTATTCTCTATTTTTTGAACTGCACTCAACCTTGGGGAACTCAGCTGAAGCAAAATAGCAATGCACTGGGAGGGGAATTTATCAAAACTGGAGCAGACAAAATCTGGAGCAGCTGTGCACAGGAACCCATCAGCCTCTCTCTTTCATTTTCAAATCTTAACTGAACAAACTGCCGTGCATAGCTGCTCCAGTTTTTGTCTGCTCCAGTTTTGATAAATTTCCCACAATGTGTTTATGCATGAGAAAAACATTTGGAAGGACATCCACAACCCATCTACTAATGGGGAGGCTTTGGAAGAGATTAGAATACTTATACTACTGATGATGATAAAGTAGCTGTGGAATGCCTTATAATTTGTGCCTTGTACCCAGTGGCGTCACAAGGGGGGTGCGGGGGGTGCGGCCCGCACCCGGGTGACACAGTAATTTTGGTGTGACCCCCCTCTGAAAAGTCGGTCGTTCGGTCATGTACCGAGCGCCCGACAGTATCAGGAGAGAGAGAGAGGAGGGGACCCGGCGGCATACATTATCCCGCCGGGTGGCTGTCTACTCCTCTCTCTGCCGGCGTCCATCAACAAGATGGGCGCCGGCAGGTATCAGAATACTTCCGCGCATGCGCGGTGACGTCTTGGCGGGGTGACACTCGGACACCGCTCTGGGTGTCACCCAGCCTCGGGACGCCCCTGCTTTAAAGTGATATTAAAGTCAAAAGGTTTTTAAGCTATTTCAAATGCTAATTAAGTCACTTACAATGGAAGTGGCTCCCTGATATCCTGTTTTAGGGTGGCTCCTTTCCCTTGCAGGGTCCTAATTGTGTGTGCTAACAAGATGTGTGTGTCTCCACAAACACACAGGCACAGAAAGGCAATTCACTTCCCTGCTTTTTGTTCCCCTCTCCTCCTTCCTTTTTCCTCACTACTCCAAGCTACTAGATGGCTAATTTATGTAAATTAGACATGTAAATTTCATTTGGTTCTGAATGCAAATTCGCATGACATTTCGTGATTTCAGATATTCAGATGCATCCGAATGTCCCAATTGCAATGAGGTTGAGTGCAAACGAATCCGAATGTTCTTTAATTAAATTGTGGATGCTCCGAATTTCATTCAAAATTAAACAAAATCAGACATGTGTCTGCTTTCTGGGCAATCAGAAAACCCTGTCCGAAACCAAAATGAAATCCTAAAACATCTGAATTCGAATAACGAAACGGCATTCAAACCCAAAACCCAAAATAAAGAAAAATCTGAAACGAAATGAAACAAATATTTTGCCAGCTTTGGCTCTGTCCCTTGTCAGCTTGTACTGGACAGGAAGTTCATGGAAGCAGAGCTCAGAGAGTTGAAGACAGCTGTTCAGAAACATGATGACTGTAATTGCTAGACATGTGCACGGTATAAAAATTTGTTTTCTGACTAAACAAATGAAAAAAAAAAATTTGCATTCGTTTTATCGAAGAAAACAAATGTTTCTGCTGTTTCGGTTTCAGAAGCCCCGAGCCTCCGGATCCAAAACCGCACACTGAAAATGCAGAACAAGCAGTGGCCATATCGTCTGCCGGCGCATTCTGCGCTGGCGCGCAGCGATCTTCAAATGTATCTTGGTATACACCAAGATGGCGGCGCCTGTATGTTCAGGCGCCATCATCTTGGTGTATAGCAAGATATACTAAAAGATGGCGGCGTGCCAGGGCAGAACGTGCCGGTGGCCGATTTGGCCACCGCTCGTTCAGCCTGTGACATCATACTGAAAATGCAGAACGAGCGGTGGCCACGTCGGCCGCTGGCGTGTTCTGCGCTTGCGCACCGCCATCTTTGAGTGTATCTTGGTGTATGTTCGGGCGCCGCCATCTTGGTGTATACTAAGATACACTGAAAGATTGCGGTGCACCTGCGCAGAACGCGCTGGCGGCTAATATGGCCGTTGCACATTCTGCAAACAGATTTATTAATGCCCGAATATAGTTTTAGTATATTCGGGCATATAATAAATTCATTATTTCGGATTTGGATGAACCGAACCTGTTGATTTACAGGTTCGTCCGAATCCGAATGCACATGTCTAATAATTGCTTGGGCAAAAATTTAAAGAAATACTGTGCTGGGCAATTTATATTTGTTGATCTGGATTCTGCAAAAATAATTTGAAAGTTTAATAATACTAATATTAAAGGCAATTTAAATGCAAATTAGAATACTGCAATTAAAACTATCGGTGGTACATTGTATTTCTTTAAATGATTGAGATATTTAATAAAATCCATTATTAAATACAAAACTAATATATGAAATAGTTTAAACACGTAAGCACTATAAATTAATAATATATAAATCTTGCGCATTGCTTCGAAAAAAGAACCAGGCGATCATGCCATTTTAGTCTAAAAACCTGCTTTAATTGGAAATGCACCATTATTGCCATTACATCACAAAAGCATAGTCATTTGAATTATAGTACTGGACATAAAATTAGACTTAGACAAACTGTTGGTCCTATCTCTAGTAGTCAATTGATTCTAAATTCCAGGTACATGCTTTGCATCATCATTCCAGAAACCTGGAGATCTTCCAAAGAGAATGGCAGCACCTGTTAATCTTGCTGAATGTCTAGTGTTTTCCTCTTCCCATAGTTACCGTTGTTGTAACTGGAGTTTCTGTATTTCTGATTTGTAAACTTAGTTATACTTAGTTGATGTATCTGCCTATCTGTTGATTTTAGCATGTAGTAATACATAATAAGTGCTTAGCTTTCCAATTTTTTTTATCCTTATAAAAACACTGTTTTAATCCTGAAAATGTAATTGGAAAAACCGATACAGCAGAGAGCTAGAAAGATAGATACATGAAAAATGACTGTACTAAATCAGAACCTATGCCAATATGAAGCACAACATTTGAGTGACAGTTATCTTTTGCCACTGACATAAGGTCCCGTTATGGCAGAAAGGAAGCAGAAACATGAAAACAATATGAGAGATGACAGTATAACAGTCATCTGATGCTGAAATAACTTGACAATTTCCCTATAGTTTGTTCCAAGCTCACTCCCGTGATGGACTACCATCTCAGGTTCAGGTTACTAATTTGTATTGAGATTATAGTCCATCACAGTGGTGAGCTTGGAGTGGTGACTACTTTACAACACACACAAGGACCATGGGAAACAAAAGTAGCCACCCTCCAGAAGAAAGGACAGTGGCAGCACCAATTCAGAGATGACCTGAGGATCTACAGCTGAGTGATCCACAAATAAGATACATTTTTGTTAATAGTTAAGGTACCTGAATGCATTTTTAAGATTTAACTCCGGAGTTTAGTGTCACTTTAAGAAAAAAGGTATATAAAAGGATGAGAGCACCACAAGTCTAGATCAAGTCCAGTAAAGGTTCATTTTCTTACAATAAAGAGGTAAGAACGTCAATGTGTTTTGGGGGTTCACAAATACCCCTTTATCAAGGCATTAAACTAAGGTTTACAGATGATTTGAGACAATACTGGACAGGTAATTGCAGAACACAGATTACTGCAATAGCAGTGTGGGTTGCCTGTCTGACAAGCAAGCCCCAATTCTAATGCAGTAATGTTCTGCAAAGTTCTGCAAATTGCCTGTTCAGTATTATTCCCAATGATGATTTCTTCCAATGCATGCAACCAGTTTTATATTGTGTTATATTGGTGAATTAAGATAATACTGAATAGTATTATCTCCAATCATCTGCATTCACCATTTTAAAGCCTCCATGGATAGGGATTTGTGAGCCCCCAAAATGGAGTGGATATACTTTCTGACCTTTTGCTTGTGAAAAATAAACCTTTACTGGACTTTATCTAGACTTGCGGCGCTCTCATCCTTTTATATGCTGTTCAGACTCCTTGAAAACAACCTGACTGAGAGAGATTAGCCGCCAATTATTATATACTCACCTATGGATCCAGCACACTACCAACGGCAACACGCCTTTAAGAAAAAAGAGGCATAAAAACATAGCTCTCAGGAAAAATTGCTATGATTGCAATAATATCCATGAAATCTATAGATTGTCTGCCTTTAGGTTTGTACAGTAACCATGTTATGAAGACACTAAGTAACTGGGAGATATGTCAAACACTGTTCATTACAAACACAGTATATCTAGATGTGTCACACAGCTTGAGAATGATCTAGTGCAGAATTATCTGTACTAAAACACACACTTAACAAAATCAAGCACGTTAACCATCAAGGCAGCTTTAGTGAGATGGGAGCAGTACATAAACTGTATTTATTGGACTGTTTAAATGGTTTCAGTTGTTAATAGATGTAACTGTTGCACGTATATATTTAATTGCCAGGAATAGACTTTATACGGCATCACAGAAAAAAAAAATCAAGCTCTATATTTAAACACATGCAGTGTTATTATCCAAAGGCACCACTATAGCTAAAACATTGAACTTCATATGTGCAGAGGCTGAACATGACTACATTAGTACATTATACTACATAGTACAAATGACCAACACATCAACACCTTATTGCAGCTACCGTTTATTGCCTGCTTGATTAGATGTCTTTATTTTATAAAATAGGGGCAAAGAGCCAAATGTATACCATGCTGCACACTCTTTACTGGGTGTACCATTAAATGTGCCAATGTATATTAATGTACATTTTTCTCATGCAATATGCAAAGTAGGGAAGATCTTTTTTTTTTTAACAATACGTCTTTATTAAGGTTTTTTGCATATGATAAGACAGGATTGCATAGAAATAGTACGGTTTACAGGTCACATAGTGCCAATGGCTTAAGTATACAAAGCAATCGGTAGTATTACAAACGGTGCAGTACAGTGGTATGTATGTAGAACTGCACATTGCATACATTTGATAACAACAGTAAATGGCCTATGTTTAGTGATAGTGCTACTCAGCGCAGAACCAGGAGATGGTGTCGTTAAACCTTCTTTGTCAAATAGTAGGTTTGCGTCTTAATGGTATGATGGGAAAGGAGGTATGGATGGGGAATGACATACGAACATGTGGGAAGAAGGGGGAAAGGAGAGGAGACCTAAAACAGGTTTTCGATGCATTGAGATGGGATAAGGTATGTTGTAGGTGTATCGTTCATCGTCTAACATGAGCCATTCTAGTTCAGGTATATGCTACAGATTTATGTGTGGGGTTCCAATCCAAAAGTGCCAATATAGGATTAGGATAGAAGATATTATTGTCCATTAGTTAGGCTGTTTGGGGACAGGTAATATTTCAGGAGCAGTTGGGTAGTACATCGGTTGTCATTCATCCAGCAGTCCCATTCCCTGAGGAATTTAGGATCTTTTCGATGTGCTCTAGCAAAAAGATATTCAAAGTGGGAATTTTGGTTTATAATTTCTATTACGGTGTGGGGATCGTCTGTTGTTTCCATAGTCTGGCAATGGAGAGCCTAGCTGCAATAATGGTGTGTGTCACAAAGATTCGTGAGTTGGTAGGCCAATCAATCACCCCCACTCCTAGGAGGGCCATTCGTGCACAGGGTTCACGTCTTATTTGAGTGACCGCACTGAGAAAGTGGAAGAAGGTATTCCAGAATGGTTGCAGCAGGGGGCATTGCCACCAGATATGACACAGTGTACCAGTCTGTCCACAGTTTCTCCAACATAGTGGAGAGGTTGATGGAAACATCTTAGACAATCTGTGCGGGGTATAGTACCATTTATGGAATATTTTTAGGGCTGATTCCCAGTGTGTAAGACATCTTGATGCCTTTAGGGTCCATGCTATGTTTTGATGCCAGGATATAGGGGAGAGAGTGAACCCCAGCTGTTCCTCCCACCACTTCATAACAGGAAGTTTTTCAGCACTCAGTGGAGTAGCCAATAGCTTATAAAAAAAGGAAATACCTTTCATTAGTGGCGAAGCTTTAGAGAAGAAGGAGATGGATTGTCTATGGAATGAAGCATCCCTAAGTTGAGCTGTAGATAGGTAGTGCCTGATCCTTAGATATTTGTAAAAGTATTTGGTAGGTATATTGTATTGTTGGTGTAGTTGGTGGGGAAGATCTTTTTTAAAACAACAGCTTTACTGTGTAGAAATGCTTAAATGCACAAACAATTACACCATATTCCTTTTTATTGCATTCGGAATAAATGGCATCACAAGGGGGTGCGGCTCATACCAGGTGACACCATCAGAGGGAGTGACACCAAAATGACTGACAGTCATTTTGGTGTCACCCCCTCTGAAAAGTCAGGCGTTTGGTCATGGACTGAGAGCCCGACAGTTGCACAAGACAGGAGGGCACCCAACGGCATACCTTTTCCGCAGGATGGTCGTCCCCTCCTCTCTTTGCCGGCACCCATCACCAAGATGGCCACCGGCAGTGAAGTGCATGTGACATCATTATGCATGTGCATAATGATTTTACATGTTACACAATGATGTGCGCCTGGTGACGCCCCTGTTCCCTTCTATGTCTTAAAATGTTATGAACACAAAAACACTGCAAGTAGTATCTTAAATCTGAACTCTAGGCAGATATAATATGACAAGTGAATGCAGCTCTGTAATTATTAATACATCATTACATTTTTTTTTTAACATTCAACCAGTGTAAGTGGCTAAATTTAACCTAGTATCAGCCTCTTGCAGTCCCTGTTTGACATGGCTGGAGTGTGAGAGGAAGAAGCAGCACAAGCAGTCAATCGGTTAATATGCTGACAGGAAGCTTATAGGAAGAGAAAACTGAGTGGCAGTGAGCTAATTGCTGTGCTGCTTCTCCTTTCATTGTCCAGTTACAAGGTAGGCACGGGTCAAGGATGACCTAGGCTTAAAGGAAGTGGGTTAAATGATGCTGACCATCAAACTGAGGACAACTAGTGGCAGAGAAAAGTTATATATATTGTAGCAAAAGCTGGTTTTGCTATGTTTAGCTGTTAATGGGCTATTCATTTGTATCTTATTATTTATGGCTGGAATTCTGCTTTAAATATGTACTGCACTCTCGTGCAATAATGAAACGGAGCTTCATAGAAGCCAGGGTTTTTCTGCTTGATTGTTGTCTACAGAAATATATCTGGATGTGAACAAGTCCATGTGGACCACCTTGACTGCAAATAAAAGTTCACACTTCAGCATGCTGCTGCCTTAAATTAGTTTATCTAGCTTTACTGAGATGGACATGATAATTGAAGTGGTGCCAGATATTGCCAAAAATATCAGCAAAAGCCATGGGAGCTGGCTTTTATGGCTTCATTCAGCTAAGGGGTAGAAACGAACAGTTTGCTAATGAGTCACTATACTTTATACATGATCACTCATCACTACACTTTGTGTTGTGTTTCTAATTCTGATTTCTTCTTTTACATTTTGCTTTTGGTATATGTTACTAAGAACCAAAGGTTGTTATAAACATCAGATGCTCATGCCTATGGGTACATTAGGCTTGTGATAATGCATGGCTTTTTTCTAATTAACAGTCCTGTGGTAACTATAAAAATATCTTTTTAACTTTTTTACCCTGGGAACAACAATAGGATTATTTATTAATAAATAAATAACACTAGTAAAATAAATAATAATGCATCATATAAGAGCAGTAATCTTTTTGTGGAAACGGTAGCATTACTATCCTTTCAGCAATATGGTTCCAGTAAAATGTAATGGTAAAAATGAACATTTTTCTATAACCATTAAAAAATATGGAGCACGTAAAGCAGTTAAGCATTTGTTAGAAATGCTATCAAAACAATATGCAAACATGTAGGTAAAATATTTTGTATATGAGTAATAAAGTCCTGAAGTCATCAAGCTAATTCAGATCTCAACAGTCTAAGTAAAAAGAGAGACCTCTAATACACCTGGAGGCACCTCTCGGCAAACTCCACTTGACATCTGTGCTGCAGTGAGGAAGAGTGGGATGTGAAATAAGGATCTGTCACTCGGGAGAGAGTTGTGTACATTCCACAGTATGCAATGTTCTGTCTAATTGACCACTGACAGCTGAGGCCTGGAACAGCATCATTGCTTCAGGGATGTATACCTAGGACATTGTATCTTATATGCTGAAGGGGCTCACCAAAGTTCAGGATGGAGGATGTGTCAGGGGAAAGAAATGTTAAAGCAAGGATTTGAAGTTTGACTAACATGGGGTAAAGCTTGTAGTACAATACAATATTTAATATTTAGTCATTTATTTAGAAGGTAAAAAGCAACATACTGACATTTTACTGCACTGAAAGAAGTGTTACTACAACTTGTTTACAAGCCCCACGGTTCACAACTTATAAGAGATAGACTTGAAGGCTTAGTGTAAATATCGGAACATTCACTGATCCAAGACAAACCAGAATGTTTTGTACTAGTGAAAATGGTATTTGTCTGTGCTATCAAGGATCTAAGACAAAGCTTCAATAGGAAAGTGCAATGAAGCAGATACAACACCAAGTATTCCTCACTTTTTATGCCCCACAGTAGTTTGATGGACTGCTATGACGATCATGCTGTCAGTAGTGAGGCTGTCAACACATTCTCTCCTAAGAACTAGGAGAGGCTTAGTTCTAAACAAGAGCAAAATACAAGGCTTAGGGCCTCTCCACAGACTTAAATCTTGTGTTGATGGCATCAGTTTGACATCACTTTGAGACGCTTCTGATTTAAAATTCAATGACAGGTGCATTTGACCTGCAGTTGACCTCTTTCTTCATTTGACCTGCATTTGAGCTGCTTCAGCAGGTTTTGCAGCCACACTGCAAGCAACAACACTGAGGTGCTCCGCAAGAGCACAGAAAATGATTTAAGGATTGACAAGAGTACTAGCATTCACCATTGTACTGTCTGTTTGGAAACACAGTTATACCTTATTAACTTTTCTCTCTGCCCCAATTAAAATAACAATGTATAATACATATAGTACAATATACAAAGAGTGAAAAACGAGTAACACATTATATCCATCAAAAAGAGAAAACGGATTGAGTTATCCAAAAAAGCCATACCATGCAAAATGCCATATACCTTGGTATTTTGATAGTGCCAAAAAAAAAAAACTTCATACTGACTGTACTGCAGACATCAAAATAAATTATAATCAAATTTGTGATTTAGAGAAAATAGTATTAAATGCCAATACTTCCTACCTTTTAATCCAAATTTGGAGTGTCTTCCAAACTTCAAGATTACTAGCATTATTACCAGACCAGTGCATACCAATGCTGCAATACCAACTACCACATAAACCTGGAAAACATAAATACAACTCATAAAACATGTAGATTTTCACAACTGCAAATTAATTCTAATCTTGGTTAGCTGATTTAATTTTTAAATAACAAAATAATTACACTTGCCATTTACAAAAACTATAATTTATCTTGGTATAAACTTATCTAGAATATTTGGCTAACAGAAAGTTGCTTTTCACACAATATAGTTCAACATGAATTCTCTAGACTTGCTATGCTCTATCTACAATATGGGTACTCATGTAAATGAGATACTCCGACATATTGTGTGGTCCTAAAACAAGTCTAAGCCCACACACTCCCAAATAGGAGCAGTGGGAGTACAGTACAGCTGATCTTCCTGGAACCGGGGCTGTGTAACTTCCTCTTTCTCCCTCTTTGCATCCTGCACCACCAACCAAATACAAACTTCAAAGGCAGGATTGAAACTGACTGGTGACTGTGAGAATTTTCTTAGCATTGGGCTTTTTTTTACAGAAGTTGTTATCAGCAACAGCAAGGAACCTTAAGTTTCCAGAATCACCAGCAGGTTTGTATCAGAGTCACTATATGGCACCCAATAGAAAGTGGGATGGGCTGGTGCAGTACAGCAACATATGGATAAAAAACTGAGCTACTTCACAGGTAGACTGTCTTCTCTATACATTCCATAAATCTGCAGCAGCCTCCAAAAACCTTCCAGTCCACAGCCATATTTCAGGCTCTTCTGACAAACAAACATGTTCTTAGCACGTTTTGATATTGCTGAACCTTGACCATCTCTTCCAGTCTTATTACAATTGGCCAGTAGACTGCTCATTATAGTGATGGGCTAATAGGAGTATGTGGGGCTTAGTGACAAGCTCCAACAATGTTGAGAAGTGACAAATCTTTGTTAGAAGCGACATTCGGCTATGACCGGGGCCGGATTTCCCACAAGGCCAACCAAGGCCCGGCCTTGGGGCAGCAGGGAGTAGAGGGGCAGCAGGGATGTGGAATTCCTATCTCACGATGCGCAGGACATGCAGTTCCGGGTGCTGGGCGGGTAGTTGTTTTCTACATTTAGCCTTGCTTTGGGCAAGCAGAGCTAAATGTACAGCGCGGAAGCTGCCGCTTGTTTTGTGCAAGTGATCCCGGTGATACCATTCTCCATGTGGGGTTTGGTGGGTAGGAGGGCGCATTGAGGAACCTGGCTTTGGGGCAGCAGAGAGAGTAAATCCAGCCCTGGCTATGACAAGGGAGTTTGGCAGGCTGCTGCAGGTTTGGGCAAGCTAAGCCATGAAATGTGTTGTTCTGTGACACTTTGTTATATTTGTAGAATAAAAACTGCCTTGCATAAAACATTTCTAATTATACACATACTGTAATGCTGTCTTCACTCCCTTCATTAGAGACGTCTGTAGAAGTGACTCCATTGCTATTGTCTGTGCTGGTCCCCCCAATATCATTGGAGGTGGTCTCATAATCTTAAAATAGAGAGAGTGGAAAAGTTACTGTTAGAATACAATATAAATAAATAATTGCAGTATGGTTAGCAGCATTAGTTATATTGGATGGAATAAATATGTAAATATGAACTGCATTGTTCATGGCACTGTACATACTATACATATATCTCACATTTACAAAGTATACTAACATTCATCTATAGAATATTTAATCTTCAGTCTGACACTTAAATAGCACACTAGACAGTTAAAGAGTTTTTGATAAATGCCTGACTCTTTTAACATTAAATACTGTTTACAAGTTTAAAACTAGTAATAGAGGGTAGAAAACTCAATAGCACAGGATGGTACAAAAGGTATACAAAAAATATTATTATTGCAATAGATATTTCATGTATACCCATCATTACCATTGTTTGATTTTTTTTCCCTCCCTTGACTGCTGTGTTGTGCATGTTAATGGTCCTCCTACTGGCACACTTGGCTCTGCCAATACTGCCAAAATCAAACAGATTACCTACAACAAAAAAACTCAGTAGTGGAAGTTACTAGTAACTGTTACATTTCCAATATGTCCAATGGAGGAACTTTTTATAATTACATTTTGAAAGACAAAGTATGATAAAAGCTAGTCACTATTATTATTTAATTGCACTGTTTTGGGTAAATGTCAGTTTTCCCTGTGAGTATAAAAGTTAAAAGAGTACGCCAGTTTACATAATAAATTGTATCTGATAATATACCTTTCATGACACATCTTCAAGAGACTTGCTTAATGTTAGGTGCTCAGTTTACAAAGCACAAGTCTCAACAGAATTGAAAGGGAGGAATTAAAAAAACAATATTCACTTATGTCCTGTTACAAATGGAAAACTGTATATCATTATGCTTTAATGTCGTAATGCATTTATATAATTTATTCCACTGTGTCTATGGGAAAGGAATTTGGCAACAGGCAAGGTGCCGAATGTAACCAGAGAAAATCTAGACTTTTTCTGAGTCAAAAGCATGAATTAAGGTACAGTCAATGGCTTTTAAAAAGCCACTAAAAGGATAACAATGCTCCCGAGGGTACTTTAAAGAATTGTAAAGCACTGATGATGGTACAATGCAATCATTTTGTGGTTACTGCTATGATGACTATTTTTTTTTAAACTTCAAAGTTCTTGGAAGACTGAAGAATTGTGCTAAGTCAATATATTTAAAGGGTTGCTCCACTTTAACTATAAGCGAACTGAAAGGAAATACTTCTCTCTGGAACAGTTATTTGTATCAATGGAGTTCTCCTTTTTTAGAATCTCAGAAAAGGTTTTTAGTCCACATTAATAGCCACTATGATTTTTTTTTGCGCTGGACAAATGTAATTTCAGAATACCCTCATAGTGGCAAAGTTCAAAACCATGTTCTTTTATGTGAGTACAGTTATATGCGTTCACATAATACATAGACAGGTCAACATTACTCAGATACTAACAAGACACCAACAGTGTCCAAACACACTCTGAGACAGTGTTGACAAATGAAAATAAAGGGGGTAGGCAACTATTGTATAAAAAAAAAAAGAATAAAAAACTGAAAAAAGCTGGGAGCAATAAAAAGCAACCAAATGCAGAACTATGCAATAGTGAGAGGTGCATTAGCACAATATGAATACAGGAGAATTCTACCTCTCTATAAATTACATGCCATTTTAAATACCATAAAGGTCATTGTAATTGCTCAAGGGAAGTTAAGAAAACACTCACAAGAAATCAAAATCGCACCCAGCGGCTACTTTTTGCAAGTCCTCTGTTTCTATGCAGCTTTTTTAACCTCAAATTTTAAATGGCCAGATATACCATTAAGACACTGCCCTTATTGTAAACTTGTGCTTTGTCCATACAGAACCCAATCACCTCTGCCTTAGAGGCAGATCACCAAACGCCAGTGGTGTCACATAGGAGGAAGAAAAAAGGGATCCAATGCTCCCCATAATCACCTGGTCCAGGAGGTCAAACTGAGAGGCAGGAGAGTGACGGAAAGGTGATTAGTTTACCTGCATGGTCAAATGTCAGGTTCACTGTAAGGGCCGCTAGGGCTCCTAAACAAGCAATAATACAGGACTTTACTTACCACGAGGCAGTCATGGCCCCTGCCTAGGACATTGAGGTTAGAGGGCTCAGCACAAAGCTTTAAAATGTATAGACTGTAAATGTTCCCTATCTTGTTTCCTTCTTTTGTTCACCTTTGGAAAGTCCTTTGGAAAGTTGTGGATCAATTCAGCAAGAGAGAGTAACTCTCTTTCAAAAAGTAAAGTCCTGTATCTAACAATGCTTGATATTTTATTTTGACATATAGACCATCTTCAGGTACCACATATTGATGGTCCTCTCAATTTTTATTTGTGTAAGAAAATATAAGATAATTCAAATTTTTGTTGTCCCTGCCTATAAATATTTTGCATAACAAGTTTAATAGCTGTTTTTGTTTTATTGTATAAAAATGATCTTTCTTTTTAAAGATAAATCGGGTTTCACATGAGGTGTAGAGACTCTTTTTTTGTTTTGTGACTTTTTATGCTTTCTGCTACAGTATTCACCTGACCTACACTGGTTGGTTCCTGTGGATTATTACAGGACCCCAGATGTCAATCCCAATCATAATCAACAGCCTAAGTTGCTCTGTGGGAGGCATCATTTTAAAAAAGGATTTATATAAGAATGTTAGGAGATTTGTATTTTACGCAATTATAATTTTTGTCCTTTAAAGTACAAAAAATAACTTTGGGGAAAAGATTTCCTATAAGATAATATGGGACTCGCTGTTGCCAGAAAACAAGCATGTCATATTGTGGATATCCTGTGTATATAATTACCACTCAAAAAAAATGGATAATCCAGATTTGGTGGAAAATACTAGTTAGAAAACAGTATGTGTTATGCAGTTTGTATAAGTATGGCATGAACACAGCTTTTAACTTGTTGCTCTAGATGAACCAGATAAATATTTTCTGCCTCTACTGATAAATACTGACACATTGCCATGGTGTACTCTCTTGCCTTCTGACTCAATCAGGTGAAAGTTGTTGCCATCTGGAGTAAAAACAGAATGGAGAACAAAGGAAAACCTTTTAGGGCACATGGGATCTTTTGATCACATGTGGATAAAAATCGAAACATTTCACTGAAATTTAATTTTGTTTTATGTAGGATTGGACTTAAAAGTAGATCCATACGTATAAATAAAGATGGACAACTGACATTGTATACACTTCTGCTGTAAAAGGGACCTTGTCTCTGCCCTCCCACCTCTTAAGGCTCCCTATTGGCCACTAAGGCTACTCTTTATGTTAAAGGACCAATGTAGAAGTTGGAAGAGGCAATACCAAAATAGACTTTTGCAGGAAAAGGATACTATTTCAGTTGCCTATGTCTTTGAATTTACTGATCCTTGTCACATCGGGTTTTCCTCCTGCAGTAACCTCTGCTTGTACAATTGTTTATATGCTCTGTTTGAATTGCCAAGTTTGGGACTGGTCTGCATTAACAGAAGTCCCCTTTTCACCATGCAATAAGCATACCACTGTCACAGTAACTATTAAAAAACAGTATACTAGTACAACAAAGCCATTAAATGCTATATGTTTAAAAATATTTTATCTAATAAAACATGGTAAACATCACATAAACCCTTTTCATGTTTCATATTAATTACACTTAACTGAAATTTGGGACAGCAATGTTTAAAAGGCACTCCAGCACACAGAAGTAAATTGACTTCAATGTCAAGCCAAACGTAGATGTCTCAGGATAAAACTATTGCTGGATCCCTGGCAAAGATCAGGAGGGAAATTTCCCAGTAGTAAAATAAATACTTTCTGTAGTGACTTTACAGGATGAGAACATATATGAAAATATACAGCCTATACTGTGCCAATAGTTTTTTAACTGCATGATATTGGATATTCCAACAGCAATGAAAAAAAAAACAAGCCTAAGAACACACACCACAGATGCACCTAGTCTGTAATAAGACTTTATCTAAATGGGTTATATTCAGGTTTGCCAGAATTTTCAACTGACACTATTGTATGGACATCTAAGAAACCTGAAGGTTCGTAAAATCACACATTGAGAACACTAATCACTATTGCTTTTTGCAATCATTTTGTGCACACTACTCTAGTTACTGTCTAGACATATTTAAATCACTAGTTTTATATCAGGTGAATCTAATGTTGATAGGTAACCTAAACATCACATACAATGATGTTAAAAGGCTAAATAACAAGAGCAAATCTGCTTGACAGACAAAAGAGGCTAATATATTGCAAGCATGTATGGTATGACACAAAATGATGCATGCCACTGATTAGCACAGAGAAAAAGGAGAAATGACCATGTGAAAAGTGCAGTAATCACTAGCAATCATGACTTCACCTTTTATCATTATAGATGAATTACAAAAATGAAAGGTGATTCCTGGTTACTATGTGATATTGAGCTTTACACAAGGTTTTTTTTCTTTATTAAAGTCAACTTTTTCGATTTCCCAAGCATTTAAATGAAATTGTACTTTCATGATCTGTTCAACCAGCTTTTCCAAACCCAGCCCTTCCCTTTCCAATATGTGTAGCCTAAGTATGCTTAAACGCACGTTCACCAATATGCTACTTTTAACCTTTTGTGAAAAGTCGATAAGTCCTCATCTCCATCTCCCTCCCTTCCTCATGGCATGGCTTATGCATCCTGATGATTGTCATAGAAAGGTTAAAGGTGTCTTTAATAGGCGGGCTGTTACTAACAGCCTAGCTTTTCCTTATGTTTGTTGTGCAAATAACAATATGGCAGCACCCAATGGTGAAAACACTGGGTCTCAGGGGACAGATAGGAATAGTTTTTGTTTATGGATTGGATGCCAGTGAGTTATTTACTATATAATTAGTTCACATTTGGCAGGGGTTTATGTACACATTGACAAAGGTTATATACCTCTTTGAAGGTAATGTTCAGGTAGTTTAATTACTCCATTTACGCTGGGTGGTTTGTGTAAATAATCATGCTTGGGTGAGGGAACAAAACGCAGATTAAAGAAGAACTCTGGGGAAAAATGTACTTTCCCTTGCGGTGGGGCAACCCCCGTACTGCAAGGGTTAAGTGCTCGTTTGTGTCTAGGTGCTAAAAAAATAAAAGTTATACTCACCTTACTCACCTGAACTGCCAAGCCGACTCCCTGCTTCTCTGGTCACTGAAGCGTGTCTCCTCCTCTTCTGCACAATGGAATGTTCCTCAGCGTCCTCACGTCTATACACTTGTATACAGCATGATGACACAAGGATTATTAGACTGCTGCAGAGGGGTGGGGAGAGGCTCTATGGACCCCTATGTAAGAACATGCCGGCTGGAATGATCAGGCGAGTATTACTTTTTTTTTTAGCACCTAGACACAAATGAGCAGTTAACCCTTGCAGTGCGGGGGGAGCCCCACCGCAAGGGTTAGTCATTTTTCCCCGGAGTTCTTCTTTAAGAATACTACACATCCACTAAAGTATGTCCCATGCATAATCTGGGGGTAATGTATTAAGGATCACCATAAATGGACAATTCTGAAAGTTAACTATAATATCTTCCATCCCAAAAAACATTCACTGTCTGCTGGATATCACCACAGCAATGGCTACTTATCCCAGGATTATAGCTAATAATGTTCACTAGTGAATTTCAAATCCCGATAGCCATACAAATTCAGTATGTAAAGTAAATTGCTTGGGTGTCAAAGGGAATAGCATGTACAGTGACCATGACAACTACTTCATGGGCCATGACTAATCACAAGCACAAAACAGCAACAACAAAAGCACAAAATAATATCTGATGAATTATGATATCGAAATGATATGGCTATTTGTTGCTATTTATTGCATTACTAATGATGTGTTTTCTAGCAGCTAAATGAATAAGTTAATTATATGTTTATTCCCACTCACCCACCCAGCTCACAATAGAAATAATACATTATATGTACCATAAAATCCAGGGTCAGTAATTGGGCCACCTAAAACACAAAAACAAAAAAAAAAAAGAACAAAGAGAACATATGTGAGAATAATCTCATGTTGTACTGTATTTTATTATTTCTTATCAATATATAGCATCTACGAATATGTGGCCACATGGCCACTCATGATGCAAGTAATATATGTTTATATTACTAATGAGCATTGGAATTCCATTAAATTATTCATGTTTTAGTTGTTTCAGAAAGAAAGTATTATTTCAAGGCCATTTTCTACACTACTTTCTTTTCTTCTCTTCTGGCATTGATTTTCTCTAAGAAAATATAGGTAGTTTTTGGCTCTCTCTATATATATACACACACATATATATTATAGAAAACCACAACACCCTGAGTATTGACTAAAATAAAGAGATGAATTCACCTACACCAGTTTAGTTTGCTTTAAAAAGGTACGTGGCAAATCAATAAAAAGCAACAATGGAGCAGTAGCAGCAGCATCACAATAACACCGACCACAACAACTACAGTCAATTTGGTTGCAGTGACATAAACGCAATAACACAGAACAAACAGGTTTCTAATTGTTTGCTTTTATTTAGTTACGCAAACAGCAACAAGAAGAAATTGTCTTTCACTGGGATCACCATACTAAACTAAAATCTGGTTGCTAGCTGCATTTTGTAGCGCCTTGAAAGTAAACCTGTCAAAAGACAAGAACGGAAGGTGCTATTGCTGACCACTCCTTCTGAAAGTGATAGGCTGCCATGTTGATTCACTAGTTTCAGTCCTGATTTACTAAAGTCAAAAATTAACTTTGCAAACTAAATGGAAACTGTTTCATGTGGAAGGAACAATCCTTCTTAATTTTATTTGCACGTGTTTGTGTATATAAAGTAAACACAACATTAGCATATTTACTAGAACATTAACAGCATAACTACTTGAGCGCTCCCCAAGTAAATCAACCAATTTCACTTACTGACCTAAAACAAAAGTACGGATAAATACTCAGCTTTATACTTCCTGCCACTCAAGGCAAACTGTCGTTGGTCACCTTCCTTCCGGTCCACTGGCTAGCCATAGTTCACACTAACAAGGTAAGGCATCTGACCTTCTTAAACCTAACACAAGTCAGACTCCACTTAAGAAAAAGTATTTCATACTCATTCTAAAAAAAATATATCAAATTATTAGACATCATAGCCAGACATTGCTCTCGAAGCTGGGGGCACAGAGGCTGGAAGAGAATATGCCCACTTTGTTTCAATACAACTAGGGCTGACCAATAAAAGAGTAGGCAAACTACCTCCTTATTGTTCCACCAATAAAAAAAATGCACAAACTGATCAAGTGAAAAAGTGGTACTGACAGACATCAACATGTGTTCTGCCCATGTAAATACTTCTGACACTTCTCCAATCTCTGATCTGATCAGCATACATGTTCCTGGTTGATACAGAAAGTAATGAAGCAAGAGGGTTAGTGTAGCAGCCTGGCAATTAGCAGTTTCAGAAGGAGCTCATCTGCGGCAGACATTGTAATCCCCTCATCAAAGCTGTACATTTAAAAAAAAAAATATGGAAATTGTATCACTTTCACAGTGCATAAAAAGTCAAACAATGCATCGGAGAGCTTGAGCACATGTGTTCTCATTAAATAATCATACAGATTTATGCTTGTATTAATACGTGTTGTGACATCAGCATGTATGTCTGTTTAGGCCCATACAGGTGATGTTTTTACGTCAAATATTTTTTTCGTTCTGTTTAATACACCATTAGAAATATCTATCTGTTAAATAAGCGCAATAAAATACCTGTTGACCATCTCAGAAATTCCCAACTGTCCATTGTCCAATGCCCACTTCCTGTGTTATCTCAAGGAGAGCAATTATCCCTTCCAGTTCTTATCATGGGACTACAGCATGATTAGCCTTTAAGTTGTGGAGATAGGAGAGTATGTGGGTCTGAGTAGTTTGGCAAGAGAAAACTGGGCAGGGCTGATACCACGAAAATGCTGTGTGTTGCCAACCCACAATAGCAATTAGATGCTGAGTGTATTTCTGGCATATCAATTGGTATTTTTCTGTACTTGTGGGGTGATAAGACATGAGAAAATGTGCATGTATTGCAGAAATGTACTGCGTATAGATATATTTTTTTTATTTTTGCCATGACATGCCATGTACTTTAAATCTTCTGTTGGACTTGGAATGCAACAATTGTAATGAGAAGGAGAAATAAAGACTTAATCGAGGAAGTTAGGCTGATATAGTGAGAGTAATTTACTAATGACAGGAGCTGGAGCAAGACAAAGTACCATGTGGGGAAGAGCTATTAAAGTTGGTTGGGATAGAATGTACTGCTAAGTGTACATTAATTATAGCATATATGAGAAATCAAGAGAGGCACTAATCAAGAGATTTCAATTTGGATGTCAAGGACTGAGTTACATGAGAGTACATTTATGAATTGAAAATTACAACATGCAAATTCCTAACTGATCTAATAATCACTCCATGATCTCAGTAAGGGTATCAAGTTAAAATGCTCCATTCTTGTCATGCAGACATATATAATGTTTTCTCAGAGAATACACTCTTAGCATACCATAATTGGCATAAAAAGCTCTCATGTTACTCAATTAAAAAAATGATGAAAAATTAGTAAATTAGGTTAATAATCTGTAACTGAAATAATACAAAAATGTAGCAATATCCAGGAAAGTAGTGCAAAGAGGAATAGCCCGTTGCAGCCAATCAGGATTCAGTTTACTGAAGTCAGTATAGTCAAACAATGATTTCTGATTAGCTTCTCTTGGTTATTGAATTGCACATGGTCATTGCTCATTATTGTCTGACTGAATAGCCCAGTTGTGTCAATCAAGGACATCTAGCAAATAATGAGCTGCAATATATATGAAACTCATGTACTGCTTACATATTTTATATATAATATATGCATTCAGTTGGATAGTTTAGTTTTAATATACAGTTTAGCAAAAAACAGCTAATGCGATACACATTAATAAAATCTTGCTAAAATGATAAAATTCTAATAGAGGTGGTGCCCCAACAACCAATAATATTACAATTATCATTTTACTAGTGCGCTTTCTACTTGTGGCACTCTTGTACATGACTAATTCATTCACAATCCTACCCTTACTATCCTAACATTCCTTCCTTCCTATCTTATATCTTAATTTATATTATTAAATGGAAAGTGGGCACAAACACAGCCACTTACCAGAAACACAGGTGCACTTTTTACAAGGGCTTTAGCCCTTGGTATTGTGTTTCCCCTTTCTCTCTAACGACTCCTGTGTCCGCTCTAACCACTACAACCCCCAACCTGTGCCCACTCTGTGAACTCCACAGCACTCCCTGCTCTGTTTGCTCTGCTGACTAAATCTCTCCACCCACCTTTGTCAATTCTGGCCACTTCACCCCCCTTCCCCACACTGGAACATCTGCAAACACATTGCAGGAAAGCTGTCAGACTGACAGCTTAGTCCTGCACATTATACAGCGAGAGCAGCTCGGGTGTAATGTAATGTTTAATGTATAGGTCGGAGCTGTCATAAAAACAGCGGTCCTACAGTGAGCTTCTAAACTCAGCACAGTTGTCAGGATGTAGAGTGGGTAAACTCCAATTTACCAATCTGCTCTGCACAAACTGAATACACAAGTGCTCAGCACTTAGCACTTTTGGGTTCGTAGCTGTACTGTTCCAGTGCCCTGAGCCAGCTGTGAGACTCTGTGTCTGCAGTCTATATTTAGTGGACACACGGGAGGTATCAGGAGTCTAACAGACCATTGATCTTTCTATACAAAAGTACCTGTCACCAGAGTAAAAAAAAAAATATATATATATGGCCTGCTGTTATACCTGCCTCATACCATCACACACTCAGCATTCATCTCCTGAAATTACTGCCCACCTACATACCTACCACACTCCTCTTCTGTGCATACTGCCTGCTTTCATACCCTCTGCACCCCTGTCCTTCACATATTGCCCCTGTCATACCCTCCGCACTCTGCTTCTGAAGACACTGCCTGTGGGGCACCAGGGGTAGAGTGATGAACAAATAGTTTTCCACATTTTGTAGTCTTATAAAATATAAGATAGAAAATACATGGTTTAAGGACAGGCAGACTAAGTCATACTAAGATATGAAGGTACTTAGCTTAAAGGCTTTGTTCACTTTTCTAGGTAATTGACGGCTGCAATACGCATTAGGCTCAAATGTCTCCGTTAAATATATTATTTTTGGCACTAGGTACTTGTAACCACTAATACTATGCATGAAACCTTAACCATGAGTAACAAGTCCCCAAAAAATCACAAAACATTTATGTGGAGTCCCAACAATGTAAATCATCTCATAAATTTAAAAAAGCTAAACATAGAGATAATTTAAAAAATCCAATGTATTTCTTTCAGTATTTTCACTTGATCCCTCACCTTCATGCATTGCATTTATAAGTAAAGTGAGGATCTAAAATCAATATGTAATTATGTATAGTATAAATGCAATGAGGCATTTACCCTCAATATGACACTAGCAATACGATTTACTGTGGGGATGGTGTCCTCAGAACAACAAGCAGTTTTGACTTTCCATTACCCACTACATTCTATGCTGAGGCGAGAAAATTAAATTCTGGTCTTCATCAGGCCTGGGAACCTGAGAATTTGTTTGCTGTGTCTCCCAGATGCCTTTTGGCAAACTCCAAATTAGATTTGATATGTTTTTTTTTTTTTAGCAATGGCTTTTTTCTTGTCACCACTGAAATAACCGCTATAAAGTGTCGTTTTGTGGAATTTCTTGGGAATAGATGTCTCATGTATAGAACTTTCCATCTCATTGGGTGGATTTCTGTAGCTCCTTTAGAATGATCTGTGGTCTCCTGGTCCTTTCTCTTATTTTCTCCATATCTGGCAACTACATTTTACCATCACCCTTTTCTTTCCTTTTATTAATAATGGATTTACCAGCACTCCGGTAGATGTTCAAAGCTTGAGATATTTTATAACAACTGTGATATAAAACCCTGAGTCTGGACCAGACTGTTATCCTGGATTTGTTTAGATAGCTTCCTGTCCTTAATGATGCTGTTTGTTTAGATATGTGCTCTAACAATCTGTGGGGCTTTCCAAAAATAAGTTAAAATATTTTGAGATCATATGAAACTTTCATTGCACCCAACTAGACTCCACTGGACACATGTTCTCTGAAGGGAACTGATTGTATCAAAGCTTATTTAAAGGATTTTTATAAATACCTATGCAATCAATGCTTTTCAGTTTTTTTGTAACATCAGTGGCCTATTTTGTGCATACAATATAAAATCCCAGTTTTAATTTTAGATTGTAAGACTACAAAATGTGGAACTTTCCAAAGGAAAGGGAAATAAATGCAGAACACTATAAGTAGATTGAGCACTCAGTATGCTGTCACCAAAATAACCTTCATAAAATGTCCAAAAAACACTGCAGCGGAGTTAAGACATTCATTGTTTAGGATGCTGTACCCAATCTACAAATAAAACTTGGTGTGGGGCAAAAACTCTACAAGGTGATCTAGAGCAAAAGAATCCAGGTCTTTGAAGGACAATAGATTAAAATTTTCTTTCTACCATCTATCTATCTATCTATCTATAAAAAGATCCAAAAGAATAAAAAAGAAAACTGGTTCTTTTTACTCATATTAGCTAATTATGTTTACAAACCTATGGGCTTATATACTAAAGTAATACAAATAACAATAAAGACATATAAACTGCATTAATCCACAGCAACCAATCATATTTCAGCTTACTAAGGTCAAGTCAGTAAGACTTATTTTTTAAAGGATAAAACGTGAAGTGATTAAAAAGAGACAATCTACTCTGCATCATTCAGTCCTTTCCTAGACCGAATTCCAGCCAGATAGCAGGCATCGCATCTGACCATAGAGAAAAATGTCTTGACAGCATGAATGTGCCAATCTCAGTACAGGCTAGCCATTATTTTCTGTTTGGCAGGAAACAAGCATACGGCTTGATCTGTAAAGGGACTGAACACCAGTGCCATACCAAGCAGCTAAAAAAGGTTTTGGTCTGCATAGAAGCTCTAACATATAAATTACTATTTTCATCAGTAAGAAGAGAGGGGTAGTTTTGATTTATCTTTTTAGTTATCCTTTACAGAGTTGGTAAACCTTCCTGCATAATATTTTAATGGCATTTGTTGCATGTGCTGAGCCAAGTACTGGGCCTGGATATAGTGATTACCTACCTCCACCTCATTGTTTTCTGGTGCAGAGGTACACTGTTATAATAATTTGATTGGGGTATACAATTTTTTTAGGAATAAAAAAGCTGCATCCTTTAAAGCAAACTTTTTGCCTTGGCTAAATGAAAAGAACATGGGTAGCCAGTAAAAGAAGCAAAACAAAACAGTCACCCGTGCAAGTCATACCTTTGTTTTCTTCAAGATATATCAGTGCCACTGCTATCTGACACTTCCAGGTTTGTGGGAGAGCATGTCCCTGCTGTGGTTTCCCCACTTACCACTGTGTCACTACTGTATTCTGTAGTGGCAAAGAGGCCAGCAGAAAAAAACACAGCATGCAGCAGGGGAAATGCTAACAGACACACCCTGAAGTATTAAATAGAAGTGGCGCTGGTATCTTTTTAAGGAAGAAACATTTGACCAGCAACCTGCCAGAGAGGTACGAATTAATAAGCTTCTTTTACATTCTTGACATGTTATATTTTTGTCAACAAGGCGACAGGATTGCTTTAAGATTAAGTAAACAAAGACTGTGCCCTACTTGGAAGGTGATAGGATAGTACACTGATAGAATGAAAGAGGAAGAGTGAAACCATGTCTACCATTACCCTATAAGGTTATAATGTATTTATGCTATTATTTTTTACAGTAGACAATACTCATGTAAATCAAGATAAGGGTGTGTGAGTTGGTGTCTAGTCTAAAGTTAACCTTGGCAAGGAGGATGCTTTTCAAAGATGGGTAGGTGGTTGCTATAGGTTACTCCAGATTGCACATAGCTCTTTATCTTTCTCGATAAGCTTTTAAGAGACAGCTGTTAATGTATAGTGCATACATATGTTTGCTGCACTAACATGTGCTAATTTTGTAAGGTCATATAAAAATATGGAAACTTTGAGAGTCAGCCATAAAGACAAACAAGGTTTAAGTATGAGTAAACATTTACATTTATTTACTTACCAATATCAGGGTCACTCATAAACTGAGCCATAATTGTGCGCTCATCTTTTCCATATTGATTTTCTGCTTGTAATGTATAAAAGCCATTGTTCAAGTGTGTTGGGCTGTCTAGCTGTAGGCAACCATGATGTTCACTCATGTTGTTGCTTGATTGATGAATTTTACTCCAAATAAAATCTGTATCGCTTAGAACGATTCCTTCGTAAAACCACTGCAACTTCGGAACTGGGTTACCCCTTACACTGAAAGGGATACACCAGTGATGGTCCAAAGTTGGATAGTCTATTAGGGTGATGTTTGGTGGAACTAAAATGAAAGAGACCAGAAATGAACATGCATGTTGAAACAGGAAAATTACTACTGGCTATTCATAAGCATGAGTTCTGGAACCAAATTATTGCCAAGTTAAATTACATCAAAAAGGTGAAAATAGTGTATACCTCTATTACTTTCCAGTCCTGGAACCCAAAGCAGAACTTTCAGGGTAACCTATTTGAAGGGAGTGAATATTATCTAATTTCAACAGCCCAGCCTCCCAAGTGGGGATTAACATGGACCATTGCAGTGAATAAATTAATTTTAAGCTGATTTCGGTGTGTGGTATTTTGCTCCCTTAGTACAGTGGACTGAAAGTGGAGACAAACTCGGGTGCAGTGCCTGTGGTCATGGTAGGAACTTAAAGGGTGGTCCATTTTCCAATGTCTTAAAAGTTCATTCTGGTTAGGATTACTTTTTTTTAATGTTTAATGTATAAGCCTCCACAAAACAGACACAATATAGAAAGGTGTGGCCTTGGCCTGGAATTCGCATCACATCTGTTGATGGCAGGCCCCATTTGAAGTCACGGGAGAATATTTAAAAGGAGCAGGTAAAACTAGGCAACAACCATTTTCTGGAATTCACTCTGCTCAATTGGAGAAGTAAACCTCCCAAGGAGCAGGTAAATAAGAATACTAATATATGTATTATTTTAGATCAACCCCAGTTGTTACTAAACCTGTGGCTAAAAGGATCTGATTTTGCCAAAGTAAGGGCACTGAATGTGCTTTGTAACTATGGCGAAGGACCTGATGGCCAACAACAAGGTGGTGGGGAGCTCATACATTGGTGCACACAAACAAGTCAGTACAGATTAGAAAAGCAATGGAAAAAAAAACAGTTTTAAGTAGAGTTTTAAGCAAAAGGTTAAGTACCCTTGGTAAAATGACTGGTTTGTTGATTGTTTTAGTGAAGGGAAAATAATATGGTCTTTACAAGGAACAAACCTGAAGTAAACATTTTCAAACACTAACAGTGTATATTAGACATGCTAAGCTGCCTGTTTCTACACTAATAATGTTGCTTGCACCCCTGGACCACTGCTCTGGCACCCCCAAAAATCCTATGCAGATACTGACTTTCTAAAAGACAGTATTTCATAGATTTAGGAATACCCTACTCTTTTCCCCATGTGAAATTATGTGAAACTGGTGATAGGCCAATCAGACACCAATCACTGTGTTGTGGCATCAGGGAGAAATGTACATGTATGTCCTATACCTGAAGTATACCTGAAGTGTGGTGGGTTGAGAGGGCAAGAAGCACTTTTGAGGAAGGTGCAGGCACCACAGTATTCCTGCTTCACACTATTGGTGTGATTTTCTTTTTGGAAACATTACTACAGATGTACTTTAAATATGACCTGTTTTTTGCAGATTTGTTTGCTGCTATTTATGTGCAAAAGCTCAGGTTGTAGTCGAATCAATCCACTGGATATTATTTTTTGCAAGGTGCTTGTAAGGCCTTATAAGGCCTCAATCTAAGTTAAGTATAAACAGTTCCAGAATTGAATAAATGATCTGACTCTTGGAGATGTTTTAGGGGCTGATCCATTAAAACAGTAGAAAATGTGTAAAAAAAGGAAACTAGCACAAACATGGAGTTGTTGCCCATTGCAACCAATCAGTATTCCTATTTGAATGTTCTTTAAAATGACATAGGAAACCTGATTGGTTGCTATTGACAACAGAAATTAAGTGCTCATTTTATGTTCCCTAGTTCTAATTAATCAGCCTCTAAGTATTATGCTTACACCCAAATGGTTATGGGCTTCTCTAAGCAGCTAATTGAGAACCGGAAAATAAGGATAATTGATTCCTACCAAGCAGGAGAAGTTACGGTTTGCAATATCAAGTATGTCATTAAGAAAAATCTCCATGGTTTGCAGTCTGTACCTGTACGCAAAGCAATACCACCACAAGGGCCCTGGAGGAAGGGTTATACTTTGCAGGAGTAATGGTGCACCAACCTAATCTACTCAATACAAACTATTATGTTGCATGCAAACTCTGGTAAAAATCATAATTTACACACCAAAATTATAATTTTTCCTGGAGTTTGGCTTTAAATAAGCCATATTTATTTTGTAACTAAGTGGTGCAGTCTCATGTCAGTCTCATAGCGCGCCCCTCCCCCTTCCACACTGCAATAGTTAAATGCTGGTTTACGATTAGGGGTACAGGAATAGGATGAAATATTTAATTATCTTATTCCTTCCTCCCCTGGCAGAGAGCACTCTCCTTATTTCTCACACAGTCTAGGAGGAGGCACTCACTGTTCTCATGGACAATGCAGGACTGCCAATCCTGCGCCAATATGTGATGTTGGAAAGCCTGCGACTGGCAGAGCAGCGAAGGAAAGCAGCCTCTGGGGAATGGTTGCACAGTGTGGTGGTAGCTTGTAGGAACCCCTAGACTTAACGAGCATTTAACCTTTGTAGTGCAGGGGGGAGGGCACCACTGCAAGGGTAATTTTTTGCTAAGGCTAAGAATATAACCTGTAAGCCTACATGAAGTTTTTACTAATATTTAGTCCACACTAGAGAGGTTTCCACCCACATTTTGATGACAGGGTATTAAAGGAACAGAAAGGAGTAGAACTTCTCTGAATTTAGAGGAGAGTGTGTGTCTTCTTGTCCTGTCTCCTCTTTGTTTACTACTTGCTGGGGTTCCCTCTTCCAGGTGTCCATGTCACTGCCTGCATGACATGGACAATTTACATTGGCTGTTTACTGGAGGGTTCCACTCAGGATCTAAAACACTACTGATGTCGGCCAGAGGTGAGTCAAGTGAACTGTTCAGCACTGGATTAGCAGTCCTCTCCAGCAGAAAAAATGCCAGGGGGGAACTAAGGTGTGTATTCATTTCCTTACCAGGTGAGAAAAACAAGACATCTGGCAGGATAAGATAGAGGGTGGGAGTTGGGCTTTAACTTAATTTTTTGAAGCAGGTTCATTGAGTTCTTTGCAATAAAAAAAAATCAATAAAGCTTGTGATTTGATCAAAGATACCCAAACTTTTGCTTAAGACCTATTATTGCCCATCTAATAAACATTTGGTTTTCTAGTCAAAGGTATGAATTGTTTTTTTTGTTGTTGTTGCTGATAAAAAAGCTGCATATAGACTGTGCAGAGAGCAGAGCTATGAGAGGGATCCAATAGCTCCACCCACTACAGGCGTCTTGCAGAAAACTAATGGGAGGAAGCAACTGGTGTTTATTTATAGGAATCTCCCCTATAAAGCAAATGTTCATACTGGATTACTGCACAGATCAGGAGGAAATGCACAAAGCACCCCAAAATTCATGTAAGAACACACATGCCTTTTGAATTTAGCCAATATTTGCTTATCCTGGAGTTCAGCTTTAAAGTGTGTCTAAACCAATTTTTTTGGATATAGTTGGGGAATTTATTTTACAATAGTTAGAATGTTCACACTAAAAAATAAGTGCCATGCTCACAGCCTACAAAGAGTTGATAAGAGCAGACTTCCATTCATATGTAGTTGTTAACTGAATAATCTTTGTTTGTGGTTGTTCAGTTCACTAACAAATAAGCAAATTAGTTTTGTACAGCCACTTGAAATAATGCATATAATTAAATTTACAACCCTGGGCCTTATACATTTTAAGTCCTAAAATATTTTCTTTAGATATAAATCAAAGATATCACATCCATTACCGATCTACCAGTACCAACGGCAATACAGCCAATGTGGTTTGGGAACAATAGCCCTCATATACAATTCCCCCTCCACAAGACCCCATTACAGCACTCCTTGTAGGCAGTGCCTGAAGTACTAAGTACTAAATGTGTCTGAAGCCTGAAGTACTAAATGTGTAGGCCATATATGCACCATGCATAGTGAAGAACAATGATATATCTAATAATTACATCTAAGAAAAATATTTTGTAGTACTTACAGTGTACATTGAGCTCAACAACAACTTGGTCCTCTCCCACAATATTTTCTGCTGAACAAACCAGGGTTTTTGTATTGTCCAGTGATGTCACATTCTTCAAAGTGAGGAAAGCAGTATGTTTTGACATTTCTATCTGAAAACAAAAATCACACTGTGAATTCTTATACAGTTCAGAAAAATAAGGCAATGAGCGTGACGGTACACGCAAAAACGCTTACCAGGGTATTTGACTTAATCTGGGATATGTCCCAAGAGACATTAGGGTCAGGGAGCCCAGTGGCTTCACAATACACTGTCGCACTGTTGCCTTCCAGAACCATGAGTTCTATCACGCTGACATTTACTTTCGGCAAAACTGTGAATGACAAATACATTTCAATGCTACACTGCTGAGAACAAACATAACATAAACTATAGATATTTGGATAGATTTGTCTATATTGTTAGCAGGTATAACGTGTTCAACTGTAATCTGATATTTTTGGGTACTGAATCAAAGTAAATGGGTCACATGTTGAAACAAGATCAAAACTTTATAAAACAACTGCACAAAGCTTTAAAGAGGTAGGAACATTTTAAAAATTAACCCTTGCAGTGGGACTGATATTTGAGCATGTGAAATCATCCTCAAATGCAGAATTGTTCACCTATTGTAAAATAAAAAAACAAAAAACAAAACATTTATTTTGCATGTAACCTGCTACATTTAACAGCACTGCCTCTACTAATGCTTTCTGCAAAGTGTTCTACTGGCTGTA